>NC_022027.1:44802139-44826969 GCF_000317375.1 Microtus ochrogaster
CTTTCTTTCCTCTCTGTGACCTACTGGGTACACACAAGCTCGACATCCACCACACCTGGGAAACATTCCCATACTCCATTGAAAAGACAAGAGTAACTAAACACTATATTTGAAAAAGAGTACTTTGATTAAATTTACAAAGAATTTTTATTTAACTTTATTGTGTGTGTACCAATGTGAGCTCTTTGAGTTCTTTGCACTGAAGTTCAATTAAGGAATCTAGTGGTCTGTCCAAAGGTTAGAGGTCAGAGGTGGATATGTCCCAAGCTCGTGAAATATGATCGCTCCATATGCAAGAGTCCCCAAGGGAAAGTGACCTTCATCAGCCATGAGGACAGTCTGGATCAGGGTAAAGAGCCCAGGCTGAGTTAAGAGTTTCTAACGGGCAAAACCATGAACTGCTAACTTTTCTCAAAACAGCCCCAAAACAATCTTTACCAAATGCCTAAATTTATTTTTAAAAAAATATATCAGTTTGAATCATAAGACAGAAAATACTACTGGTTTTGCAGCCTGACTTCAAGAAGGCTAACTCAGACCTCTTTCTTTGCCAAAGGGCCAGTGGGGAACAAAGAAATGACATAATTACAAGCCTGACACACGCAGCCCCCGGCTCTCATTTCCACACTCGAGCTGAGTTCTGAGAATGACCTCTCCTTACTGCTGTGTTCCGGCAGCACTGGGTCAGAAGTCACCTCCCCCAGGACAAATCAAAGACTGGTAATTCTTTCTTTTACGTTGTTGGTCTCCACATTGCTCAACCCGAGAGGGACGCTGTCTCCTTTCCCCTCTTGGTCGGCCAAATGAACCCAATTATCTCCTCATCATTTATGCTTCTTCAGTTTTTCGTTCCCAGTTGGTGTGTTTTTTTTACTTTGGAAGAATTTTTTACTGATTGTTTCTGGTTTGTTTGTTTGTTTGTTTTTACCTTTTAGTGCACTCTGGCATTTCTGGTTGGATGCCTGATGTGCTGGATTGAGGAACTGGGCAGAGTCGGCAGACCTTCAGTGTGATATTTTGCTTATCTGTCTAGAGGCTAGATTGTGTTTACTGTTTGTAGTAGCTTTAGCTATCAGAGGCTAAAGTTTCTTCTGGCCTCTTAGCAATGCTATTGTCTTTGGGTTTTCCTAGGGACTCCGTTAAATAATGCCTGCCATGTAGAGCTGTAGTCCCTGTAATTATAAAATATAGCCATTGATACAGTAATAATGTAGAGGCAGGGAATTCATTCTCTAACCTGTGATTAGTCTGTATTTAGTGAACCTGTCCCCTGCTCGCTCGCTCTCTCTCTCTCTCTCTCTCTCTCTCCACACACACACACACACACACACACATGCACACACACACCTCTCTCCACTCAGGTGACACAGCCGGCCTAGAGAGAATTACAATTGGCTCTTTCCAGGTGTGTTGGGCTCCTGTGAACCCTATTTAATGAGACTCTGATAAAAATAGTTTCATCAAAACATGTTTTGTTGCAAAGAATGGAATCCTCCAGAGAAGTTTGAAAATGGCCTGCCTTCAGGCTGAGGCACAAATTTCTTGGTGATCTCATGCAAAATCCTCCCTTGCCTCCAGTACAACAAAGGAAAGGGGGGTGTGCTAGGACAGCTGAGCCATGCACTGTGCCTTTAAAAACACGGGATGAATGACAAAGGCTTATTAGAAAACACTATAAACCAAGTTACTGTTTTTTTTGCAAAATCCCTAGGGGAAAAAAATTACAAAAAGAGGCAGTAAGATATCCAAGTGGGGGAAAGGTAATCATCCCCACAAATTGATACTAGGGCAAAATAGAGCATTTCAAACATCTATTTAAAAGCAAACATCAAACTGTCAGTCTAGTCTATGGTTTTTTAAAACGTCTCTTCCTGTTTTAGCCCTTACTTAATTCATACTTGGGCTGCACACGACAGAAGAGTCATTTTCAGTCCCCTTAAAGAATTCTCACAGATTATCCTCAAATAGGGGTCATTTTGAGCTTTGGGGACATTAGGGACAGTTACACTAAAAGATGGAGAATCGCAAATGTAAAAGCACTATCAAGGCCGTCTGGAAACCATTTCCACGATAGCCATCCAGGGAAGGAAAGTAGCTAATTTTAAATGAAATAACTAAGTAATTTTCTCCTACTTGTATTTTTAAGCTGCGAGACTCCCCTGAAAGAGAAGCGCTAAACTGGCACAGGTGGGAAAGACACGGACCTTCAAAATCATATTGTGTGCATACAGACAACCTCAGTCCTGCACTGGCTGCTTGGAAAATGAATATCATCATTATTTTACAACCAAATTATTTTTAGGAGGCCAATTATTTCTCCCCAAGCCAGAGAAGAAGCTTGAAAGTGGGCCCACTGGAGAAACTTGTGGAGTTAATTTGAGGACTTGGGAAAATCATGGCAGTCAGAAGCCACCAATTTGATTACTCCTTTCTGTGTCTGTCTGTCTGTCTGTCTGTCTGTCTGTCTGTCTGTCTGTCTGTCTGTCTTTCTTTTCTTCTTTTTAAGATTGAGCACTGTGCCCAAAGAATTTGAAAATCAAAAGCAACAGCGCAGGGTAAAATCGTCAGGTTATACTGTTTCAAACGGTCAATGTCAATTTACCGAGGAAGAAAGCAGTCTCCATGTCACTGTGCTGTTGGCCCCTCCTGCAGCTGAGTTGGGATCTCAGTTTTTCTTTTGAAGTTGATGCGTCCAGTTGTACACGTGAGGAATGCTCTGAGATGCTCTGATGAAGTACACACCGTGTGCTGTGCACAGCACGAGCAGTCTCTTCAAGCGCGGTCACCTCGCTGGGGTAAGAATACTGCAAATCCTTTCCCCTAGCTTGTCTTAATATCAGTGCATATTATCTTTGCCTATCGTCAGCTTCCTGCACTATAGGACAGCAAACTTATTTCTCTTGTCACAGCCCCCATTCTCCAAACTTTCCCCACCTCGCCTCTACTTCCCCAGTGTCAGGATTTAAACCTTAAAATACACTACACTTTGTTTGTTTGTTCGAAAATTTGAAAGCATAACAAGAAAATGACATATGCTTAGCAAATCAGCCCCTATCCTTTTAAGGAATTTGTCCTAAAGCTGTAGACACAGAAATATAGAGATGATGTTCTAATTCCCCCATTCTGAAATACAACAATAAGTAATGCACAATCGTTTCCATAATTTCATCTAGTAGGTATTTTAGTTGGCCTTATTCTCAGGAATCTGGTTTTCAAGATGTTTATCTTGTTGATAACTCCCCATGGCCTGGGGTAGAAGCAGTGAAAATACCCAAGTTAGTGAGACACATACAAACCTGTTGAAAGAGTATTGTATTGTGTATGTGTACACATGTGCACGTGTGTGTGTTTGTATGTGTGTGGTGTGGGAGAGATTCAAAATCTTCTAGCTGATAACCTCAATTTAAAGAAAAAGGAGACTAAAGATGGGAAATGGATACTGGCTTTGCACAACCAAGTTTTCAGTTTTAATAAACCCCAGCTTGTTCAAGGGAAGTGAAAAACCAGTCTACCTCCATCTTAGCCTTAAAAGCCATCATCTTATAGTAAAAACAAATTAGGTTCATTCCTGTTTATGATTAAACTCTGTTTCTCTAAGATTGGGCTATGACCTCCCCCCCCCCCCGTAAACTTAACTACAAATGGTTCTGTACTGCCTGTTCCAAGATGACCACCATGTCTTTGTTTCAAAAAGTTAATAACCATCTTCCAACCCTACCTTTGTTTCAAAAGGGCTGTTATGGTTACTTTGTTATGATTGCCTGTTATTATGATCATTGTTTCGGGAGGTTGTTATGACTAACTTGCTATGCTTATGATCTGCTCATGTGACCCTGCCTGTTTTGCCTTGCTACCAAGTCCCCCATCTGGAAACCCCCTACCCCTGACCTATAAAAGCTTGTCTTCCTCATATCCAATTCTTGACCTCTCAAACCCTGCCCTGAGGACAGGCAGGCCATGTACACAAATAAAAAAAGCTTGCTTTGATTAATTTGGCCATGATGATTTGGTCTTTGTTTTTCCATCTTTGGAATTAACAGAAACTTGCCCAGATCAGGATATAAAAATAAGAGAAGCACACTACCTTTCGCCCAGCCACTACATATGGAAGAGAGACATTGCCAGAGTTTCCCTTTGCTCTCTGTTGCTTCCTCACAAGCACCTGGCCTGCTGGTAGAGGCTCCCTCCCATCTTTGTTTTTATCCTCGCAAGCCTTCTGAAGCCCAATAGAGATGGTATTCATTTATACACACGCTTCAACACAGCTCTTCAACTTCTAATAGCTCCAAGAGACAGTTTGCTTTTTCCTTACTCCATTGCTGGTTCTTTCCTGTGTCAGCTATGGGTCCTGTCCACATGGAATGTTCCAGACTCTGTCCTCTAAGAGAATTCTCAGTCACAGGTTTTTAAAACCTCAAACTGCCAAAAAAGAAAAGGAAAGGATTGACAGACAATATGTGCAGGAAGTCAGACTTGGTTCAAGAGAGTGTGGGGGGTACCTTTCCTGGTAACTCCCAGGGGTTACTGTCCTGATTCTGTAACAAGTAGAGCCAGGAAACCCTGAAATCTTAAGAGAATACTATGATTTGGGATGTAAGATGCTTAGTCATAGAAAATTGTGGTTAAAACAGGAATTTTCTAGAATTCCCCCTTGAGTACGGCTGCTAGGAGGCAAACAAGCAGAAATGTTTAACCAGTCCCAAGCCCTCATTCCTATTCACTGTGGGTGATTAAGTATTCGTGAGACGTCTCAGGAGGACAGGAGAAGGTTTAAGATGGGAAAGAAAAAAACAAAAGGTTGGGGCTTTCTGGCAGAGGAGAAAAAGACAGTCTTTTCTCCTCCTAACAGCAGTGTTTTCCTGAGGAACCTGTGAGCTGGCTCAGCTGGCTTGCCCTTCCCCATCTCCATCCTGCTCCTGGGTGGACCTGCAGGGTCAGCAGGTGGCAGTAGCCACGGAGCCTGGCCTTTGGCAGGGCAGTAGTGTTGCTATGGCTGTCTTTTCCCAGGGAGCAGAAGACCCTTGTTTACACTCAATGAACAGAAGGAGGGTGGGAGTTAAAAAACACACCCCTTTCCCTCCTCAGTTTGGAAACACAGAGGGAGTAACTCTGCCCTGTACTAACTCCAGATCAGTAGCGTCCTCCTGAAAATGAGAAAGGCCACATGAGAGCTGCTCCTCCGAGTCCAAGCATCCTCCTGAGATTAGCTCATGGCAAAGAACTGTGCTAGGAGCAACACCTAGTAAAACAGAAATAGAATTCCTCCAGGAAGAAGGAAGCGTGAGAACGTGGGTGGGAGGGTGAGCGCAGCAAAGGAATAGGCTCCCAAAGCACCAAGGCCGAATCTCAAGACCCCTTAGAGGTCATTTACACTGTACCCGCCCCTTCTCTAATTTCATAGCGAGACTTTTCTGGAACATTCTTAGTTTATTAGTTGTAGCCCAGATGGAAAAAGTTCTTTCCTGTCAACTGGCCACTTCCAAATGTGTAAAATCTAAATCTTCTCATTTGCTTGTTTGGTTTATTTGTTTGTTTCTTTTCTTTCTTTCTTTCTTTCTTTCTTTCTTTCTTTCTTTCTTTCTTTTTTTTTTTTTTTTGGTTTTTCGAGACAGGGTTTGTCTGCGTATCTTTGACTGTACTGGAACTCACTTTGTAGACCAGGCTGGCCTCAGACTCACAGAGATCCACTATCTCTGCCTCCTGAGTGCTGGGATTAAAGGCATGCACCATCACGCCCGGTTGTAGTCCAGGCTGGCCTCAAACTTGTGATCCTCCTGCCTCCACCTCCTTCAGCAAATCCTACCGGCTTGTGCCATCACATCCGGCTTACTTGTTCTTTGAGGTGGCTTCTCTGTGTAGCCCTGTCCTGGACCTCTGTATTTAAAGCATGAGCCACCATCCCACTCATGTGTTGATCTTGAAATCACTCTGCATCTCTATCCCCCCCGCCCCATTGCACTACAGTTAAACCTATGTGAAGTTCAAAGATAACTGTGAGTGATGAGAAGCCAAGTTTCGTCATCTTTTGACAAAGGAAGAAACTGTGTCCCTGCCTATGAAATCAATTTTACTGTGAAACATCAAATATTAATCTAATCCCAGTACTTGGGAGGCAGAGGCAGGCAGATCTCTATGAGTTCAAGGCCAGACTGACCCACGTATAAATTCCAGGCCAGGCCTATGTAGTGAGAGCCTGATGCAAAAAGATGAAAAAGGAAAGAGGAAAGAAAGTTGCATTAGATTCCATTTTCCACTAAGAACAAGCTGTTTAAGGACCAAAGTTGATTTGATGTAAAATAGTTGAAAGAGATCCTAGTTAGAGCAGAGATGAGACAGGAAAATTGGGACTTCCTCCTTCAAAATACATACATAAGTGAAAATGTCAGGGCCATTTGGGGCATGTAGTCAGTGAGATGCTTGCAGCGTCTGGGCAGCTGACCTGAAAGGAAGAAACGCCGCTGAAGCCCATGGAGGAAGTAGGGGGATCTCTACAAGGACACTGCAAAGCAAAGTAGGGCTTTTCACGAGATCACTTGTGGCTCAGTTTAAATGCAGCCACTGCCCAGGCCACAGTTTCTAAAGGGAACTGACATGCCCCCAAATTCCAGAACGGAAAAGTCTCTACCTGCCAGAAAGATCTGGGTTATGGGTAACCAAAGGACTCCAGTTCAGAGACCTGTAAAGGGCACGCCTGACTGATAGCCCTTTTCTTAGAAGAGTGGGTGTAAATACAGGGCATTGTGAATCGCTCGTTAGATATAAATTTAGACCCCAGCCTTTGAGCTGGCTCTGCTGTAAAAACAGTTACCACACAAGCTTGGATGGCGACCTGAGCTTGGAACCCACATGGTAGGAGACACCTGACTCTCAAAACTTGTCCTCTGACCCACGGGACACATGCTGACCACATATGTGTACACACCACACACACATACACACAAATAAACAAATAATTCTTCTGAAGATAGAATCAGAGCTGAATTTCCTGTGATAAGAAAGTTTAAGCCCACTTCATTTTTGTCTATTTCTTTTGCTTTGTGTGGGAGTTTTGCTTTGTTTTGTTTTTGTTTTGTTATCATTGGGTTTTTTGTTGTTTTGTTTTGTTTTTGTCCTCGTCACGTTGGCATTACAGGATTCTCTCTTCCTTCTAAACAAACACAGGCTATTTGTTTTCAGTATTCGCTTGAGGCGCTAACTGATGCTGTCTCTGGGTCTCCATGTCATAACAATCAAAGGCACTGGATGGTGAGTACTCATTATTCAGGACATATTTCATGAGTGCTATTGTGTGTGCCAAACACTCTCTCCAGTTCCAGGAAGACAGAAAGATGCTGGCGAAGAGGGGAATTGCATCCACTGAAATGGAAAATATGTCATCAGGTGAGGAGTCCATTTTTATAGCCCTTAAAAATCTCATGCACGTGTAGTCTGAATAATCCATCCCCACGTCCTCCCTCCAGCTCTACCCGTCCAGGCCCTTACCAACACAACTCCACATCTCCCTCTCAGCTTAGTGTCCCTTTTTCTTTTTCTGAACCCACTGAGTCCAGCAGTGGTATCCATCTGCACATGTGTGTGGGGTCATCCATGGAAACTCTGACAACTGGCTGGGGGTCATTCCCTGAAGGAAATGCGATTCCCCTGCCCCCACCCCTGCAACCATCAACTCCCCATAGCTCCTCAGCTAGGGATTGAGCCTCAAAAGTCCTTCCCCACTCTGTGTTGGAATTGTTAATTGTCTCGATCTTACAGATGCCATGTTCGTGTTCGTGAGTGTGACTGTCATGGCGTGTCCACAGAACAGCATCCACTGCTCTCATATTCTTCCGACTGTCTCTTTATCTATGTTCCAAACCTTGGCGGGGCTGGGGTAAGGTTGTCCCACATCCAGCTGGGCATCCACATCACTTATTCTTAGCACTTTGAACAGTGACGAGCCCCGCTAACTGCTAACCATTGCTGTAAGAAGCTTCTCTAAGGGCTAGGACAGTACAAGTCTACAGACACAAATATAAGCATTCAGAAGTCATCCCGACAACATGACCATTTAGGAAAGAGGACCAAAAGCTTCTTTTCTAGTCCTTATGACGTCCCCAGCCATGGGCTTTAGACACGTTCACTGTACCAGGCATCAACTCCTTCCCGAGAAGCAGGTGGCCACCCCTATAAACAATCTTCCCACTGCTGGACCAGAGGGCACACTTGCCTGGCAGGTCCATATTGCAGCATTCAGGGCTCTGGTGCTTGGTAAAATCCATGATCTCTTTCTTTCCCAGAAGCCTGTGTACAGTGGGATAATGTACTTGTACCCTGTAAAGATTTGTCACTCATATTGGTTTAATGAAACATTGATTGGCCAGTAGCCAAGCGGGAAGTATAAGGCAGGGTGATCAGACTAAGAAAATTCTGCGAAGAGGAAGGGCAGTCAGTTACCAGCCAGACTTGGAGGAAGCAAGATAAAAATGCCTTACTGAGAAAAGGTACCAAGCCGTGTGGCTAAACATAGGCAAGAATTATGGTTTAATTTAAGTTGTAAGAGTTACTTAATAATAAGTCTGAGCTAATAGGCCAAACAGTTTATAATTAATATAAGCCTCTGTGTGTTTCTTTTGGACTGAATGGCTGCAGGATCAGGCAGTACAGAAACTTCTGTCTACACCTGTGTAGCACAACTATCCAGGGCTATGCAATCGGTCAGCAGGGAGTTTCCTTATCAGTTCAAGACTCATCTCTCTATGGCCTGCAACCATAGAAAACTATAGGCATCACTAGCAAAAAGGTCTTAACATCTAGTTATGGTGAACAACCAAGAGCAACCACAAGAGCCTAAATTATTTGGGTGCCTCTGGAATCTTCTTCACCAAAAACTCATAGGGTGGTAACCCTTGACTGATAGTGAGGTTTTCATTTACTACCTCGTGTCCTTTGGAACCACATTGTTCATCCAGGCAAAGTTCAAACTTCTGTTCAAACTCCTTTCTAAAAATATTATATCCGGAAAAATTTTGTATGTGGTGGCTGGACAGGTGGCTCGGAGGTGAAGAGCACTTGTTGCCCATGCAGAAGACCCAGGTTCAGTTTTCAGTACTCACACAGTGACCCATGATCATCTATAACCTCAGTTCAGTTCTAGGGTCCAATGCCCTCTTCTGACTTCTATAGGTACTAGGCAAAACACCAATACATATAAAATAAAAAGAAATAAATGAAAATAAAATGTAAATGTCTATGTATTAAACATTTGGGGGTATTTTTCTTGTCATTATCCCATAAGTAATATATACAGATATACACACAGGTATTCAAGTAACCAACATCCTGAGGATAGTGAGGGTGACTGTACAACACCCGAACTTTCTTATGTTCAGAGAGCCTTTTAAACATCTGTGAACACCTTGGATCGACTTTTTAGAAGGCATTTCAAAAATGACTTGCAGAACACACTTTTGTCTTTGTCTGAAGAAAAACGTTGGCAGTGGCCCGACACCTCCATGCCACAGCTACGGGATCCTGCTATGGCTGTCTTCGCAATAATCACACAGGAGAAACATTGACTGTACTTCCTAAATCACACATAGTCTTCACCATGTCTGTTCCACTGTCAGTGGCCATCACATCACCGTTTCTTTACAGTTTCCTAGTCTATGCATTTGCCTTTACTCAGATTCGCCATGCCGTTGGCTGTGAGAGACTCAACGCTTTTCAGCAAGCTAACAAACAGGAATGGCGTTGAATCTATCATTAATCTACAAGGCTTTCAACCTTTTAAAAAAGACACCTGGTTGTCTCTGCAGGCTCAAATGTCTGATGTATGTTTTGCAAAGGTTTACATTTAATGATGTTACCACCTCTGTTCAAAGCAGAATATAATTGAGGACAAGATTTTTTGGTATGTGATTTCTAGGAGAAACTTTTATCTAATATTCATGGCATATTTCAAAAATCTTTCATCTTTAAATGCTGGAAACTTCAGACAGGCTATAACAAATGCTTTCATTCGTGTTTTATTTAAATGCTCAGCCAGATAGACTCGTAACTAGAACACATTATATTCTGAAAGGATTCCAGCAGAGTCCATATGTTTAAACTACTTATATAAACAAAACCGGGTCTGAGATGTCTTCTCTTTCTCTAAGAATGTATTTTCTTTGGAGTCTTTGTTATGACTTTATTGAAGAGTTTTCATAAACACTGTTTAGGATGATTGTGGTATCTGTCACCCCTACACAATTTAGAGGGACCAGAGTTAATAATATATTTTAAAATTAATCTCCTAAGGTGTGAGGAAATCTCAAATGAAGTACCCATGATTTAAATGGAATTATACCCAACTTTAATGCACTTTTTAAAAATTATTTTCTTAAAGACAAGAGTTCCAGCAGGCAATTTACAAACAAAAACATAACGAGAAGTCGTTAGCATCTTCATTAGTGGAGTTCTCCCCCTCTTAGTGTAGTAGCATTGTAGTAACAATGTTATGTGGAGATCCGTGCTCTTTAAAATCCATTAGTACATAATACATATTACTCTTCCTACAAGTTTAGCAATAAGACAGTTTTTCTTGTCATTTGTTTTTGTGGTTCTGAAGATGACATGTTGGGCTTCAAACAAGCTACATGAGCACTGTATCATTGAGCTGCATCCACAGCCTCCTTCCTGTCCTTGGGGTGAACCGTTACCTACTTCACTGTCATAACAGTTGGAAACAGTGCTTGCTTCTTTCCATAGTTAGCAACTGCAACACCATGACTGATTGCCACAGTTTTCCTCATAGTAATACATCAATAGTTCGGTCAACTGCTAGAATTTCAGCATAGAAAGCACATAAAAATATCCCTCCAAAAATGCTTTGCCAATATTTTATGATAATTTTAGACACAAAAATACATCTGACATTCACAACTTCTTGAATTACTCACTTAATTTGCCTGCTAGGACATGGTGGTATAAGCTATGATTATAGGACACTGACCACACAAAATTCAGACGTCAGGAATGATAATGATGCAAGCCTCCCACTACTTATCTGGAAGGCAGAATCCATGGGAAGGGGTGGACTTTGAGGCACATAGTGTAGGATAAACTCGGCTGCACCCCTGCGTGTATATTTGCTTGTCTATATTATTAAATGTCTACCCCACATTCAGCTAGGATATAAATTTCATGAATTCACAGGATTTGTTTTCGTGCATCACAGTATCCTGAGGCAGAGAAAAGTCAGTGTGGTAAAAGACGATAAATATTTGCTGAATGGAACAATGAATACCACACAGCGCTACAAAGAATAAATTCTACAGTCATGCCACACATCTGTAATCCCAGCACTTAGGATGCCAACGGAGGAAGATTGTGGATTTAAGACCAGCCTGAGCTACAGAATAAGTTTGAGGCCAGTTTGGGCTATATAGCAAGAACAGTTTCAAGAGAAAGAAAAAACAATAAAATTCATATATCCATCGTGACATATATAGATGTCTGCAACATACTTAAAACTGGGCTACCTTTTATATAGGAAGGTACTATGCTCCCCATTAATCCAGGTGTTTAGTATGTGCTGAGTAAATGAATCAAATGTCTAAAATACATCCCTCAACATTGTATTTCCTGCCTCGGTCTCTCAAGTTTCCAGAAACCCCCTTCTATTCACTCATTCTTCCCTTTAATAGTAGATGTGCAATCAGTGTCATGATCTTTCTGTAATATGCATATATTTTCCTGCCCCAAAGCTTTTAATGTCTCACTATAACCTCTAAGAAGAATTTTGGCATTTATAATAGAGCACCATTATGATTTGGCTATGAAGTTCTCAATATGATTAAGTGTGGCCACTGGTGCTCTTTTAGGGATATATAGAAGTTTTAGGAGCTAGGACCTATTGAGAGGAAGCAGGCCACTGGGGGCATGCTATTGAAAGTTATACATTGTCCCTCATCCACAACTCTCTGTCTCCTACCCACCATGAGGTGCAGGACATCCACTGAGATGATGTTCTTCTTCCCAAGTGCATGGAGTCACAAAATCATAAAGGAAAAGCCCTGGAACCAAGAGCTCAAATATATTCTTCTCACAAATATGTTGGCCCTGGCCATACTTAATAACTAAGAACCCACACATAATAACTAAACCCAGGAAGCTGACACCAGGGAAGTGCAGCCATTGTGACTGCCTGTGACAATGTGACTCTTGAGCTTTAGATGGAGTTTGTGGGAAGAACTGAAAACTTACAGAAACAGGCTAGGAAAAGCCTAGAAGGCCGCAAACAGAGTTTAAGGAGCAATTCTGGCAGGAGCTCAGAGTACTAACTAGGTTTTAGGTGGAAATAAAGACTTGGTGAGAAATTGTACTGAAGGCCATTCATGTTGTCTTGTTTTACCTGTGTCTTGAGACTTTGAGTCAGATTGATTTAAAAATTTAAAGGATTAATTAATCTGGTAAAGCAAATTTTAAGACAGCATAGCATTCAGACCTTGGCATTGTCCCCATGAAGCTCATTTCACAGCTGTGGGTGACAGACTGCTCAACGCCTCGTACAGATTTCAAAAGAAAGCCTATTAGTCTGGGCAATGTGTGGCAGGGTAAGGACCATTGTTTTCTGCTGGTCAAGATGAGGTAACCAGGCTCATCCCCCACAAGTTCCTGCTACTGTGGTATTCACTACGCATCCATTAACGGTAGAGTCAAAGACTGTAGACCGAAATCTCTGAAATCGTGAGCCAAAATAAACCTTCCTTTCCTTGTGTTTATGTCATTTTATCAGTCAACTAGAAAACTAATACGAGCACCACAGTTTGCCATCATCCGCTTCCAGCAAATCAAGAATGATTCATCCACCACAGCCTTTGCCTCTCCACTGAAATCTCCCCGTGTCTTAAGTGGTCCCAACACCGGTTATTTAATTCCTAGGCATTCCGATACTGGTTCCTTCCTACTGCTAACAACAACAACAAAAAAGTGTTTTATCAGCTGCCACTCTCACTAACACCATTGTCCCTCTGTATTTCATGTGTCTTTTTGTCAGGGGCATTTAAGATTTAATAATACCCACGGATTTCAAGCAGTTTGATTACGATCCGCTCTGACGACACTCCCTTCATTAAATTTGGATAATCTCAGCAATTATTTCTCCTACAGTATTTTCTGTCCTCCTTAACCCAACACTTCCTCTCCTCTAGATGCCAATTACGTGCACGTTAGTCAGTGTGCGTCTTCCACAGCTCATTAGTGTTCTTTTCACAGAAAATACTTTTTCTGATTCTAGTAGGACTGTTTCTGTGGAGATTCTTCAAACATATGCCTTTTTCTAATACTTTATTCTAATATGTAATCTACCATTAGTGCTTTCTGTTATATATTGTATTGTGGGTTTTGTTGTTGTTGTTGTTTTGTTTTGATTTTTGAGACAGGGTTTCTCTGTGTAATCCTTGGCTGTCCTGGAACTTCCTCTGTAGACCAGGCTGGCCTCAAACTCAGAGAGCTGCTTGTCTCTGCCTCCTGAATGCTGGGATTAAAGGTGTGCGCCCCCTCCTGCTTGACTATATTGTATGTTGTTATCTCTAGAAGTTCAATGTGGGTTTTGTAATATCTTAGCTTTCTTCAACTTTTTTTAAAAAAAAGCATGGAATATAATTATAGTTCTGCAACTGTCTTTGCTTTCTAATTAAAATGTCAACTCCAGCTCTGAGTTAGTTTTGGTTATTTCTCTCATTATGGATCTTATTTTCCTATTTCCTTATTTATCTAGTGACCTTTGTTTTAATGATAAACACGGCGAGCTTTCACTTGCTGGGTGGTGGGGAACTTTTATTCATGATATTTGTGACCTGTGTCCTGGGTGAAGTTTAGCTACCTGGGAAGAGTTGTGACCCACTAGGCACCACATTTCTTATTTGCTGGGCAGGTGCCTACTGGTAACTGACCAAATTATGCTCCACCCCTTGGGAAAAGTTTCCAAAGTATACTTTGTGCTATACAATATACTTTATGCTATACAATGTAAGAGCCTTCCAGTCTGGCTTTTAGAAAAGAATAGCATTCCTGGACTCACACAAGGGTCTAGGACTACGTTTTTTAATTAAATCATTTTTAGTTATGTTTCTATCATTTGAATAGTTTTGGGTGCTCTTTGCTCAAATACAATGATGACCAAAGGGACGGAAGCTCCCACTGGTCACTCAGGCTCCCCTCCAGGCAGCTCTTCTTCTTTGGTTCTGGGTCTTACGGACTCTAACCCGGTCTCCCCAAACTCTCGCTATCAGTCTCCTTGCCTTAGGGAGTCTGCCGCACTCTGTCTCACTTCCTCTTGCAGACTTTTAGCATTGTCTTTATTAGCTTTGCCCTTCGTGCACTTGGAAATGTTCTTATTCTCACAGCAAGATCAACAGTCAGAACAACATGGTGGCATCATTTCCCAGTGTCCCCAGAGTGACATAATGAGAACCAGTTGTGAAAAATTGTTTTCCTTGAGTGACAGGCTCACCAGTAGGTAAAGGACACACAAACATCATTCTCTGTGCTCCTGTAGGAAAGACAGAGGCAGTTGCTCTTTTTTCCTATTTCTAAGAGAACCTCCTTGAAAATGCTTCAGCCTAACCTCTTGGAATGTAAATAAATCTCCCCAGAGAAAAGATAATCCCAGTGTCTCCAATTTTACAACTCAGAGATGCCTCCAAGACCCAGAATTCCTCCCCTCTTAAGATATAAACACACATCTCTGGGGTTAGGCAAATCCCTCTGGAGTTTCCATCATCTATTCAATTGTAAATTAACGTCTTAAGATATTTTTTCCCCCAGGTTAGATCCAAGGTTCAGTAAAATTGATTCAGGAAGCCCTAAGTGTAAAAGAAATAAAAATACTTTCTTTTCGGTCTTGCAATTCTCCCTTTTCTCTGGCCTGGAAACCTTCAAAAGAAGCTAAAGCGATTGAGTCTTGATGGTGGAATTTTCTATTCCTTGGGGATCATTGTCCTTCATTTTCTGGTGTCCAGAGTCTTAAACACTGACTTTTCCTTTTTCATTGGTTTTATTGGTTATCCATGGTCAGAGGAAATCTACTTCCTGGTACTCCATTTTGGGAGGAAGCCAAAGTCCCCCACTGCTTCCTGTCTGTTTGCCCTTGATGTTCCCTTTGTTTAGCCCAGCTTTCACCAGCAGTAGCTATGTCCTCTAATATCTACCTGTCCAGGCTCGCATCTGTGGTGGTTGGAATGTAACTGACCAACTTCCATAATTTCATAGGGAATGCATGTGGCTTTGCTGGAACATGTATGGCCTTGCTGGAGGAAGTGGGTCACTGTGAAGGCAGGTTTTGAGGTTTCCTGTGATCAGGATACAGTCCAGTGTCTCAGTTGACTTCCTGTTGCCTGCAAGATGTAGCGCTCTCAGTGTCTTCCTGAACATGCCCATGCTCCCCATCATGATAACAGACTGAACCTCTGGAACTGTAAGTGAGCCACCCCAATTCAATGTTTTCTTTATAAGAGTTGCTATGGTCATAGTGTCTCTTCACAGTAATAGCAATGCTAACTAAGACAACATCTATCATAGTTCAGGTAGCTAACATGTCTGTTTTTGCTGACTTTTTCATACACACTGTTGGGTATTCAGTCATGCCCCATAAACACTCTGAATCCTATTCCTCATATAATCCTGGCTCAGTTTTCTTCTCTGCTGCAGCTTTTCCTCTGGACCAAGAGGTCCAGAAGAGATACACTGTAACACCTGCTCTATAGGATGGCTCAGTTCCGGAGCTGGACAAGGGGCTGGAGATTGAAACACACAGAGACAGAGATAGACAGAGACACAGGTCATCCTTGAAACAATAATGCCAAGAATGCCCCCGTGAATCAAGAATACCAACTTTATTGTGTTCCAGAGTAGTTTATATAGGGTCTTCCCTGACCAGTGGCCATGCCCTAGCTCTCGGAATCCTTCAGCTGCTAGCCACCAGAAACCACTCCCCTTCCATCAGTAACTCCTGAGGGTCTTGTGCTCAAAGCAGCTGCAAGCACAGGAAAATAAGTTGTTTGCTCAGAGCAGCTGCAAGCATTATTTACTCTGGCAGGCAGGGGGTGACAGGAATCCCAGGGCCTGGGGGTCCTCAGTTCCCAACAATACACAACCCATGAGGTGAGGAAGGCCAGATGCTGGTTTCTATCTAGCAAAACGTTCCTCACTCCTATGGCAGAACAGAGGGGGAAGTAATCTTCCTCTTCCTCTTCTAAACATGGCGTTTTAATATGTTTAAATGTGGCCTCTAAGCCTAGCACAGCCTGAGAATGAAGCCGCCACTGTGAGAGCAGAGGGACAAAAAGAACCTGGTGGTGTCACTGAGTGGCAGACACTCAACCTTCCATCATACTCGATGAAAAGAATCCAAACAGACCAGGCTTTATACGCAGTAGCCTTGTTTGTAAGTGAAGGGTTTTCATCTCCCGAGAAGACTGTGACATCTTTATTGCTATTATTTTTGCTTGTTTGTTTCATGCAGTCAAGATCATCCTTGAACTTCTGACCTTCCTGCCTCTACCTTACAGGTGCTAGAATCACAGGCAAGCTCCACCACACCTTATTCTTTATTGCTACAATTAATATTATTCATTGAAATGTTAACTACATATCAGCTACAATGTATATACATCTCATATAACCTTTGCCAAAACCATAGGAAGCAGACATGGCTACAGTTTTATGCTTATTTTACAACGGGAAGGTTAAGCTGGGGAAAGGGCAGGACCTCGTCCAAGCGTGCCTCTGGCCAGAGGTTGCCAAAGTGAGAACAAGAACTACAATTCTTAACTAGTGGATTTTTCTTTTAAAGAAAATCACCTGATTTGACTAACTCACGTTTCCTCCACAGAAGCCGATCTCTGTGCTAGTTTATCTGTATGTAATAAAGTGAACTCAAAAAAATTAGACCAAATAGAGTTGAATTGGGTTCAGTTCAATTATCCACAGTGGGGGAAGGGTGACGGCAGACACTCCAGTGCTGAGTGGTGGCCTGGCTCAGCTCTAATTCCTTCTTGGAGAAGTAAATTGAACCGCCTGTCTGTGTGGAGATCCGCAGAATGACACTAGTGAAATTACCTTCCAGCGCTCTCCAGGGAATTCATCTCACACTCAAATGGCCCACGAGTCCCCTCTTCTGATTTCCCCAATGAACCCACAGGTATTTCATCAATGATCATATAGTTCCAGATTTGTTTCCTTTCGCAAAGCCAAGCAAGATATTGAGGCCCCCAATAAATATCAATTAGTGACCAAAATGGAGGTGCAGGATGATGGCGGTTTCTTCCTCCTAATTGCTTTAAGAAGCCCATGGTATCAGCGAATGTCTGGACTGAAAGCCCTGAGAACAACCCTTCGAATCTCCCTGTGGTTAATTACACTGCCAGGGGTTGCCATCTCGCTGCATCCAGGAAGCTTTGCAATCATCACTACATACTCAGAGTCACGGGGCCAAACACAACGTCCCCGTGAATCCTCGGTGCAATATGCCATCTCTGCCCTGCTAAAAGGAGACGCGCCAGAACGGCACTGTTCTGGTCATGTTCCTTCCTGGTCTCACCTTCCTTCAGCTGGGAAGGGAGAGCAGGCTTGGACTTCCACTGCCAGAGTTAGAAGACGTTCCTTTCGGATGTGGAACAATTTTGCCAACATGGAGACCCAACCCTAAGGGTCTGGTTTCTATTCTCCACATATGAACACACATTCCTAAGGAGAGGACCCTCTAGATGACATAAAATGATTTTATGGATAGGTCAATGTATACATGCATTTTAAAGCGCCCTGTCTCTGTGGAAGTTAAGCATCATTGAGTTTTTTACTTTTCCTGAACTGTCTCCTAGACCAGATGGCTATGGTCCTTTCCCACCACCAGATGATAGTTTGCACACGTGTGACTGAGAACCAAACTACAACAGGAATGCAGGTCCATGCGTGCACGTTTGCAAACCCACACACACACACGTGCAACCTACTTGACCTTGAAGTCTCTAAGTAGGTAGATTGTCTAGTGTGTGAAAATCACACTGTATGAATGGCTCTAACTTTCTGTTAACCTTCCCAAACCACCAGGGCAAAATACCTCACAAACAGAATTACCAAGAAGCCAGGCTCATTGCTATAACTCATCTGATCTTAGACATTTTTACAGATCTTTACGTTTTTACATCCTAGACACAGCTTTTAAGCTCCACTCTGGTTTTTAAAGCTCTGAGCCCTGTTTCTTTAACAGATACTCACAGTAAAAGTTTTTACCCAGCAGTCAGGTCCTTCACAAATGAAATACTTCTCACCTTCTGCCCTTCCTCCCAACTGGCCCCTTTAAACAAGGGTATCCCCTCTCCCCCAGCACATGGTCCTCCAAGGTGTTATTGATCACAGCTTTGCCACCCTGTGAGCACTCAAATGACCCAAGGATATGACCTTTCAACTCCCCTGCCAGGCCAGTGATATTTTTAGCCGTGAGGAAAGGAAATGGGAAGCTGAAGGCAATGGTGCCTTTCAGTCCGTGAAGAAACCAGGCTAGAATTTTTTTTCCAGAGTGTGCATACACTGGCTGACTGACAAAAGTAAATCCCAAACTGCAGAAGGATTCAAGGAAAGGAAAATATATAAAATTAGAGCTAGAAGACTACATTCAATTTGGGCAGATGGACTTCTGATCATAAATGAAAATTTCATACCTTTGCTAGAGAAAATAGCTTAAAACTGTCTTCTTCCACTTTTTACTCCCTGGGCAGAACTTTGCAGATATAATTATTATTATTATTATTATCATCATAATCATCATCTTCAAGACCCTTTCCTCCTATTCCCCAAATTGAATGAAAGAGGTGTCAAAAGCCTCAGTTCTGAGCTATAGCCACCCTGGATCTGGCAATGGAAACAGTCGGCTAACCTTTCTGAGCTGTAGTTTCTCCTTTATGAAATGAAGATAATGATGCCTTCATTCATGAGGTGGTGTGCGTAGCCCTCGGTGAGCTCTAAAAGGTTACATAAATATAAGGAGCCTTTAGTATGATGATCCAGGCATACTTCCAAGCCACTAGAGTTAATGTCAAAATGTTAGGAGCCATGTGCTGGTAAGCTATGGTGGAGAAAAAAATCCTGCAGCCTGAGGAAGAATGTACCTCCCACCCTAGGAAGAGTGTATATTCACAGAAATGCATCCTGACCATGCCCTGGTTGTAGGGATAAGCCCAGCCCCTTAGGGGGCGTGTTCGCCTCTGGCGAATGTTTACTTCTAAATCAGGTGAGCAGGAACCCGCGCGCTCTCTCTGCTTCCCTGTTTTCCTTGGGAACCGGTGGTTCTGTAAGTCTATTTCCCCATTAAAGCTGTATATATTATTACAATCTGTCTGAATTCATTTACGCCAATACACCTGGTCACTGCTGTGAAAACATAGGAGCTGGCATGGTTTACCGACTGAAGAAAATAATTGTGATCAGAAATATAATTGAAATGGATAATTTTTTTCTTCTCAATATACTATCCAACTTTGCGGAGATGCTGAGGGTGTGAGGGTTGGGATAAGGAGAAGGAAGGGGGGAGAATGGGAGGGAGGAGAGAGGAAAGAAGAAGGAAAGAAACGGAGAGGAAAGGCCCCTGACACTGTGCTGAGTGTTTTTGTTCACCTCATCTAACTAACCCCTCCCCTGGGACACAGTCTCTGTTATCACGGTTGCTTTCATTTTTCTGCCAGGCTTATGGTCTAAGGAATGTGCCCAAGGTATTGTTAATAACACAAATAGTAACCCAGATTTGAACCCACACTCCCAGCATGCCTTTCTGCTTCCTTCTCTTAAGATCTAGATTGAAGCTAATCTTTCCAGATGTGTGGCAAGTCTCCAGTCTTCCTGAAGGTTTCCTGGGACGCGAGAAGGGAAGGGTGCTTCTACACCCTCTAGTGACGTTCCTGCTGGCTCTGACCTTCTGCTGATTAAGAAAACCCAGAGCTGGGTAGTAGTGGGAGAGGTAAAACCAGACTGAATTCAAAGGCAATCTAAGGATGGAAGGGGTTCTCAGTATAGAGGCAGGCAGCACTGAACACAGTGAACACAGGTAAACTGTCCAGCCAAGAGACAGGGCACTGAGTCAGTGCCCAACAGTCTGTGGGAGGGTACATTTGCACATTGTGGATCTGGTTAAACTGCTCAGTGGTCTGCCTTGGGGTGAGGAATTCAGACACCAAGGAAGACAAGAGTCCTGCCTTAACCGACTCAGCAGGATCCATGTCAAAGCCAGACTCCCAGGAACTACACCCCCAAAGACAGAGCTTAACTGAAGATCCCAGAGGAGCCTGCTCTAGTTTGGTCAAGGAGAACCTGCCACTCTGACAACATTCCCCTTGGGACTTCAACCCCAGAGCAGCCAGAGCCTGCCCAGAATCTCCAGTCAAAGCTCTCGTTGTCGACTTCCAGAGAGACAGTTGGGAATGACTTCATTTTCATCTTAAACATTTTCATTTCCCCAAGACCTTTGGCAGTTTCTCCACCTTCAGATCCTGCCGCAACCACCATGTTGCCCAGTGCTTCCCTCTCTGGGTCCTTCTTCATCACGTCTTCTACAGCGGCTGCCACTCCCTCCACCAGAAGTGAAATTCTGCTACATCATTTTCGATATGGTTCCTTCCTGTCCTCCCCTCAGGAGCTCACCTTGCCCCAAGTGATCCATCCCATGAAAAACATTTCCTAATCAAACAGTTTCCTCCCTAGGTGAAATCTGAGCGCAAGCTCTTAATAGGAGGACTTTCCACGCTGATACCCACACCCATGCAGTTAAGAAATGTTTATTCCTGGGAGGTAAAATGACAAGGTGGCAATGCTGGAAACTGCAGTGATGTCTTTGCTCGCTGAACTCTTGTACCGCGAAACCACGCCAGCCTGATTAGCAGTGGAAATCACAGACCCCGAGCTCTGTAATTATTATCAGATTTGCATAACTCATCACAATCTATTATAAATTCATTATTAACAGGAGGTCTGTTCTCTCCCCCAAAACATTAAAATATTCTACTTTGGAGGGGAGAAAACAAGCTGGCGACAGTACAGTGTGTGAGGTTTATTAAAAACCACTGTTGTCAGCCAGCTATTCTGACAGCTGCTCAGGCCGCAGATACTAACTCAGAGCTGCCTCGCTCCCAATGCCAGACCGGCTGCTTTATCAGAAGCCTCGATGGTGTGTAGATATTGGCTTTATACTTCCCATCAATCCCCGTCCGCAGTCCATTCCCTGCTCTGTTGACACATTTACAGAATCATAATTTATAATGACACATTAACTGTTTCACTTCTTTTACTGGGCTATCATTTTGTATGCATGAAACCCACACATCAAGCATTTGTGGGGAGATTAGCATAGACAAGGTCACAGAGGCGGAAGCAGAAAGCAAATGGCCCCTGCCCTGAAGTCATCCTGGGAGTCTCGCCTTACAAGTGTCCATAAGAGAAAACAGTCAGTCCATGTGCAATGAACCAGTGCTCTGAGATTCACCTGCTGTCCTGGGTACCTACACTGCATAACCACATGTGCCCTTCCCAAGGCCATCACCTCCAGAGAGCCATTATTTAATACCACTTTGCAGCCGCTGTAACTGGCAGTTAGAGAGGTTAAGGAACTTACCTGCCATCACTAACTATTTAAGCTAGCAGTGGCTTAGCTATCAACCCAGGTCTATCCAATTCTAAATGCTGGTAAGGGGGCTGGGGATGGGCTTGGCTGGTATGAGTGCCTTGCCAAGCATACACAGAGCCCTGGGTTTAACCCCCAGCCTTGGCATCATTGCCTCTACTAAAATAGATGATCTCCTTTGTGTTACACCCCCAATGGTGGTGAAGAGAAGAATTGTGTAGGTAGAGATAGGAAGACATGACGTGCCCTGATCCCAGTTCAACTTCAGTAACTCACCAAAGTAGAAGGAGTGATACCCTGGGACCAGCATCTGTACCTCTACTAATGTTGCCCAGAGCAGATAGGATGCTCTCCAAGCACAGATACCATGTCCCACTCATCAGTGCTTCTTCCAGAGCCCAGAACAATGTCTTACAGAGACAGTGGTTGACTTCTATTAGGAGAAATGAAGAGTGTGAGGTGAGAAGGAACAGATGAAGGAGGGAGCTGGGGGAAAATCCAACTTCTGGTGTTAATTTCTCAACAGAGTGTCTGACAGTGTTTGCTTTCTACAGCATTTAAGGCTGTGCTTAGGGAGCTGAGCTGACTCTCATGATCGCTCACGTGTAATCTGAGCCACAGAATTCCCCCTTTTTTGTGGTCTAGAGGCCACAAGGCTCATCTTGTGCCGCTCAGATGGTAATACAAATAGCTATGTGTTATAGTGCAGACCAAATGGCATATGGAGCAGGTTCACGTCATCCGTCTTTGTTAGGTATTAATTGCCAAAATAAGAGTAGTGAGACCTTACACATTTTGTACATTTGCCTTCAAGGCAGTTCTCCCTCTTGTCCTATAATGACTTTCTGAGGCTTTGTATAGTTTACGGAGCTAATCACCAGGTATATAGGAGAATCCAAAGGAGGCCCAAAGAGTTCCCAATCCCAAGTCCTTCCTTTCCAGCCTCTTGCTGCAGGAATTAAAGATTCATCTCCTTCAGAGTGCACAACCCACTCATTTCCAGACGTTCTCTAAGTATGGTCTGTGTGTCTGTCCTCTCTTGGTTCTTTCATTATCCTAATCAGGTCACATAAATCCCCCAAGCCTTGCTGGTCACAGGACATTATCATTAAAACTTTGGGCTTTTTTTTTCCAACTAAAATAGTTGACAATTTTATTTTCACAATTCACACTACAAGTGAAAACGGCACATTGTTATCCCATTTCTCCCCTCCAGAATCATTCTCTCTGCTAATTAACGTAAGCCCAGACACTTTCATACTATACCCACGAGACCCATGGTAAAACATAAAATAATAGGAATGGGTTAATTTAAGATTTAAGAGTTAGTAAATAAGAAGCCTAAACCATTGGCCAAGCAGTTTTGTAATTAATATAGTTTCTGTGTGATTTGGGTCTCGGCCGCTGGGAAACAAATGAGCAACCTCTATCTATACAACTCTCTATGTAACTCCAGCTTCAAGGGTCCCCAGCACCTCTGGCCTCCACTGGTTCTTGTACCTGTGTATACACACAAAAAAAAAATACATGTAATTTAAAATAATAAAAGTAATCCTTTTCTTAAAAAGGAAAGGAAGAAGTGAGGAAGGAAGTGAGGGTCGGAGTGAGGGAAGAGAAAAAAGAAACATGATAAAAGGGCAAAATAGACTCCTTACCCTGGAATCCCAAGGACCATTAAACATTTACATACCATATGTCATTCAGTATAAAAACCTCATCTTTAAAGATCCACAAAACCATAACACACCTGCCTTGTGTACTAGGAGCTTAGTTCCAAGGTAGCTCTAGAGGAAGTTAGTAGACCAGTTGACAGGCTGGGTCGTGTGGAATGTGCTCAGGTAACTGGGCTATGAAGAGCGGTCTCCAAGAACAAGTGATGTTGATGGAGAGAGGGCCTACTTTTCATCCCAGCTGCCTAGCTAGCTTACACCCCAAATAATCACACAGAAACTGTATTCATTTAAATCACTGCCTGGCCCATTATCTCTAGCCTCTTATTGGCTAACTCTCACATCTTGATTTAACCCATTTCTAATAATCTGTATGTCACCCCAAGGTCATGACTTACCGGGAAAGATTCAGCATGTCTGACCTGGCAGCTCCATGGTGGTTCTCTCTGACTCTGCTTCCTTCATCCCAGAATTCAGTTCTGTCTTCTCTGCCCACCTAAGGGCTGCCCTATCAGGCCAAGCAGTTTCTTTAGTGATTAACCAATGAAAGCAACACATAAACAGAAGGACCTCCTACACTAAAGTGAGATTGTGTACATGAAAGATGGTATAGCCATAGGCAGATCTCTGTCTATGCCTCTGCTCTCTGTTTCTCTCTATCTTCTCTGTCTCTCTCTCCTCTCTCTCTCTGTCTCTCTCTCTCTTTCTCTGTCTCTCTCTGTGTCTCTCTCTGTCTCTCTCTCTCTCTCTCTACCTTATCCCCCTTCCTCCACCATCATCCCTTAGAATCATAGAATATACTACATGTTCCTGCCATATGCCACCCTCGTCTGAGACCTAAAGCAATGGGGCTTCCTTTTCTCAGACTGGACCATCCGGAGCTGAGAACCAAGACAATCTTGTTCTCTTCCTAACTTAATTACTTCAGGTATTAGAGTGTAACAGCGTAAATGTGTCTAGTGCACATTTTGATCTTGTCTTAAGGAATCCAGAGAACCTCCCTAAAGAGAACAATTCTGTCTTTGCCTGTGCGACGCTGCCTTATGCAGACAGATGTGGTAATTATGCGAGGAAATTTCACGCAGTGAGAATAGTGGACATAATTATCACTTGGCGAGTTTTGTTTTCCTCTCTAAATACCAGTTATGTTCAGGGAATCTGACGTTCTTGCGAGATTTCAAGTGATGATATTTTTCTTAGGATTCAGATTGCGCTCTGAGTTTCTGCTGGTCAGAGTTGACAAGAGAGTGACCAGAAGTGAAGAGACTTGTAAGGGTCAAGGAAAACAGAGACTTTGGCCCCGGAAATGGGGGTGGAGAATGCAGGAGTAGTGAGGTACAGGGTTTGGAAGGAATGAGCCAGGCTATCCTAAGACCACAAAGAAGACTTGGCTAAATGTATGGAATGCCAAAGGGAACCTGAAAGGTGCAGACAATGACCTCAGAGAGAGGGACTCATTGATGACCTCAGAGAGAGGGACTCATTGATGACCTCAGAGAGAGGGACTCATTGATGACCTCAGAGAGAGG
>NC_022027.1:44827069-44835932 GCF_000317375.1 Microtus ochrogaster
CAGAGAGAGGGACTCATTGATGACCTCAGAGAGAGGGACTCATTGATGACCTCAGAGAGAGGGACTCATTGATGACCTCAGAGAGAGGGACTCATAGAATAAGTGAAAAATTAAATATGAGCGCCAGAGTTTCACTATCAGGAGAGGAGACTGCAGAAGGCAGAGAGCTGTGGCGGCCCCTGTGAGAATTAGAGACACTGATGTAGCCCGTAGATTTTTCATACACAGATGATATAAATGTGGGCGTCCTCTGCGAAGACCCAGAGGTGACAAGCCTCCAAGGCAATGAGCACACTTAATGTCTAGCCGGACCTTGCTCCATTAATCTTTCTTCTCCAGCAAGAACCAGAGCTCCCTGGAAAACCAGCTGGTTCCCAAGCTAAAGTGCAGGGAGATTACAGATATCGGGCTGTTCTAGGTAGCGACAGGGCATTCAGAAATGATACCATCCAGTTTGAAGAGAGTCTACCTGGCCAAATCAGTGACAACTGTGACAGCAATTAGAACAAGTAATAGTGGTAAAATCTATCACCCGGTGAATATCCTAAAAATGCGTGAGCCTACACACATGTAAGTGGAAAATGTTAAAGCTTGATTAAAAGTGGATAATGGCGTAACTTCAAAATTCTCCCCAACAAAATCCTAACTACAGAGAAAAAGAGAATAGCATGAATGTGAAGAGCCTGGAGGACTCCTCTTCAACCAAGTGCTCTGAGTGACCGTCATCCGCCCTGAAGGCAGTTGACACTGTGAAGCGCTTGGCAGGCGGTGGTGCACACAGCACCGAGAAGGCTCCATGTAGCAGTATCCTGCCAAAGACTCCACATGGGCATCTAACCATATGAGAATACCAGAGAAAACAATGCAAGGCATACTGTAGAAAGATAGAGACAGACAGACAGACAGACAGACACTACAATCTTCCTCAAAAGTGTTAAGGTCTAGAAAGCCCAAGGAAGACTTGGGAATGTAACAAGCAATTCTGGACTGGATCATTTTGCTATTAATGACTTGTTGGAACACTGGTGAAATTTAAAAGCGTTCTGTGGCTCAGGTGGCAGCCGTGTATCAATGTCAACCCTGGCTTCAGTAGCTGCACTGTGCCAATAAAGGCTAATTCCTTTGTAGCAAAAGTACGCGCAGGTGGGCAGGACTGGCTGGCAACCATTCTAGCTTGATCTCTGCTTCTGTGATAAACACCACAACAAAAACAACTGAGTAGGGGGGAAAAAGCCTTCATTTCTTCTTACGCTTGCAGGTTACAGTCCTTAATTGAGAGAAGGGAGGGCTGGAACCTGGAACACAGAGGTGAGGAATGCTGCTTTCTGACTCGCTTCCTCTTGCTTGCCCAGATCATTTTCTCACACAGCTCAGGCCCACCTGCCTAGGGATGGTGCCACCCATAGGGGGCAGAGTCCTCCCACATCAATCTCCAATCATGATCACTCCCTTAAGACATACCCACAGGGTTAAAGACGGAGACAATTCTCCAACTGACATCCCATCTTTTCAGGTGACTCCAGGCTGTCCCAACTTAAAATGATACAGGAGTAAAAAGTTGTTTGGGCTACATTACAATACATACTTTATAAATGTGAGCTTTGCAATAACAACTTTAAAAACCTTTATGTAAAAGAAGCCATCTTGCTAAATGGATTATTTGGGACAAGTGAAGTCAGAACACTAAATATGATATTTTATATAAGATTAGATCTTTTAAAGCTAGGCGCTCACACAAATTATTATCAATAGAAAAGGGAGGGAAGGGAGAAATTTTGACTCTGTCGAGGGGAGGCAGGTAGTGGTAAGTAGAGGCTCATAGCAAGAGGCGACACATTGATAACCTTGAAGTTGGGGCTAAAGTATCTGGGTAGTTAATGATGTCTTTTTCTGAAATGGAGAAGACAAGAGGACCAGGTTCCGGAATGAAATGAAGTATTCAGCCAGGACATCCATGAGGGAACCTGACGAAGATACAAAGTAGCAGGAGATGGAAGTCTAGTGAGTCGTTCATGGGGCTCAAGGACCTATGCTCAAGGAAGAAGCTTCTTCCAGACAAGGCTGACGCTCAGAAGAGCTCAGAGGCTGTGACAGCACACACAAGATCTTCGCAGGTTCAAACCAGACACAGTCCAGCTTGGGGAAAGGAAGTGAGCACAAAGTCCCACCCCTGAGAAGCTATTTGCAACTGATGCCCAATGTTGGAGGGGGGGGGGATCAGTTTTCTCCAGTGGAGTACCACTAGGTATATCATCCACATTCCAGGGCAGGTCCTATTTCCAAGAGTAGTTGGCCAATACTAAGTTGACTCTGTGTCTTTTTGTTTTATTTTTTGAGACAGGGATTCTCTATGTAGCTCTGGATGTCCTGGAACTCACTCTGTAGACCAGGCTGTCCTGGAACTCACAGAAACCTGCCTGCCTCTGCCTTCCAAGTGCTGGGATTAATGCTGTGTGCCACCACTGCCCAATGGACTCTTTGTCTTTTATGTGGTTTGTGGATTGTTCTGTTTTGATATTTTTTTCTTACTGTTTTTTTCCATCTTTTATTTTATTATTATTTTTTGACAATAACATAAAGTTAGGTTGGAAGGATCTGGGAAAAGTTGGGAGAGATGAGAGAATATGATAAAAATACATTGTATGAACAAAATTTAGGTTAAAAGAATAAAAAGAAATTGAAGTCTATTGCCTAGGGAACAGATACAAATTTTTCAATCATGACGATGTACATGGTTTTAGTTGTAAATTTGAGTTGCATCACCACTGCCATGAGGTTCTTGGTAGAAGTCAACCTGACCTCCAGATGCATAAATGTGTCCACAAGACAGGGTGGCAAAGGACCAGAAGGAGGGAATCTGGGTGAGAGGGCACGACAGATAATCTGAAAAGAGAACAAAGGGAGCTGTTCTGCCGAGTGTTGCCAAGTTATAATATAGCAAGGGAAACTGACAGCAGGAATCACGTTCTCCTTGTGGAAGCTGTCAGCAACCTTGATAAAGAAGCCTCGCTTGACAGTCAATGACCCAACATCAATCAAACAGGAGACTCGGGAGCACATCACAGCCTCGAAGGGAACAGATGCAAACCCAGGTACCAGCTGACTAATCTAAGACACGCTCGGGCTCATCAGGGAAGTGTGGCAGGAGATCCAGCTGACTAATCTAAGACATCCTTGGGCTCATCAGGGAAGTGTGGCAGGAGATCCAGCTGACTAATCTAGAATGGAAGGCAGCAATGCAATGTGCAGTGGCCTGAACTCACAGTAACTCACTGCATGGTCCTGGCAACCTGGCTGGGGGTTCTAGAATATTCTTTCAGATCCAAATTATCCAAAAATTTATTAGTGAGAATGAAATGTGAAATATCTAATGAGATGAGGTTCTGATGTCTTATATCATTCATCTTTAAATTGTCAACTATTTTAATCAATAGCTATCTTAGGGTTTTCAATGCTGTGAAGAGACACCATGACCACAGTAACTCTTAGAAAGAAAACATTCATTTGGGGTGGCTTATTTACAGTTTCAGAGGTTTAGTCTATTATCATCATGATGGGGAACATGGCGACTTTCAGGTAGATGTGGTGCTGGAGCAGCTGAGAGCCCTATATCTTGCAGACAACAGGAAGTTGATCTGATATCTCACTGAGAGAAGCTTGAGCAAAAGAGACCTCAAAGCCCACCCCCACAGTGACACACTTCCTCCAACAAGACCACTTCTCCTAATAGTACCGTTCTCTCTGGGAACCATTTGTCTTTCAAACCACCACAGTGGCCCCAATCTTTCCTGTGGACAAATGAGAAACCTTCTCTCAACAGATTCAAAGACACAGATAGCCAGCCTCTGCCTCTTTGGTATTTTGGTATTGCTCCATTCCTCAGAGGATAGCCAATACTGTTTCACACTGATATAAGACTTAATACCCCTTTTTATACACAACTCACTGCCTTAATTATTGCTACTTTTTACAAATCTATATACTTTGATTCTGCACATGCATTATTTGACATGGACTTTACTATCTTTTTCCATCGTTTCCCAATCTTTACCTATTTATTCCTTTTGTACTTGTTCTTCCTTAGTGTCAAAAAACAAACTTTAATCTCACATTTTATATGACAATCAACAGAGTGAAGGTTTTTGATTTAATTTTCTTTAGCATTATAATTTTGTCAATATTCTCCAAACTTTCTATATTTTACCAGATAGTTTTGAATGGATAATGGAAATAGCCACTGACAAAGGAAAATATAGATGGACAGATAGACGGTTCCATCGTTCTGGAGAGAACACAAGTTGAATCATATCCATGGAAACAAGCCCTTACAAGCAACTTCTAAATAGAAAAATAATAATTGGCAATAGGCCGGGTATCAGTGCCATGAACAAACTTTGTTTTCTCTGTCATAAGACACTTGGAAAATGGAGGAGAGAGATGACAAAGTTAGACAGAGTTGGAAGGATGGTACTCTTTTTTTTTTTGGTTTTTTGAGACAGGGTTTCTCTGTGGTTTTGGAGCCTGTCCTGGAACTAGCTCTTGTAGACCAGGCTGGTCTCGAACTCACAGAGATCCGCCTGCCTCTGCCTCCCGAGTGCTGGGATTAAGAAGGATGGTACTCTTGAGCAACACACACACACACACCTCACACATAGACACATGCACACACACATACACACACAAATGTGTGGTGCGTGAAATATATTAGCATTTCATTTGTATTTTTATAAATAGATTAATTGTGTTTTAATAAATAAAGCTTGCCTGAAGATCTGAGAGTAAAACAGCCCCACTGGTCAGCCTCACAGACCAGGTAGTGGTAACACACATCTTTAATCCCAGTAGCCACACTAGTTGTCATAGAAACTGCATGGTGAATACCTTTAATCCCAGTGTGCACACTTTTAGTCCCAACCCTAGAGAAGATTATAAAATAGGAGGAGACAGTCTTAGACACAGTCTCATCCTGAGATTCCAGGAGGCAGGATGCCATTTTGGTCTGAGGTCGAGGTAAGAGTCAATGGCTGACTGCTTTGTTTTTTGGGTCTTTGGGTTAAACCCCAATTTCTTTCTCTGAGTTTTTATTAATCGTGCTTCACACCTGCACACTCACACTCATAAACTAGGAATTACTGCTGTTGACTCAGGGATCTGCTGAGGAAATAAGAAGCAGGCCTTTATGTTGACTTAAACTCGCCACCAGGGGAAAGGTCAAGGCATGTGAAATGGACCTTAACTCCAGAATTCTCTCGTCTCTCTTCCTGAAGGACCCTGACTAGCTAATAGAATGTTCACTTCCTGTAATTCTACCAGTATTATCATTCCCATTTTTTTGTACATAAAAAGATTGAAGTTCTGATTAAATCATTTGCTTCAGGTAAATATTATGCCTTAGGTTTAGCTTCTCTCTCAACATTTCCTATGTCAGAACATTGTCCACAATGCAGTCATATTGGTGGGATGCTTAAGAGACAACATCTAGAGAGAGGCAGTTGGATCCGGATGGGTTTTTGCATCAGTACATTAATTCTCTAGAAAGCAGTTTTTATAGAAAAGCGAACTTGGTCCCTCCCATCTCTTGCTTCCTTTCTCTCTCTTCCATATCCTTACGAGCACATGCTTTCAGCATGTGATGCTATCAACCCAAGGAACCTCACCACAGGCTGACTCCAGAGCCAGGCTTCTAGACCCAGAAATGTGAGTTAAATAAACTCTTCTTCTTTATAAAGTCCTATATCTCAGAAATGTTGTTTTCGCATTATCAACTAGACTAGACAAAATATCAGCTAATGGAAGATTTGGGACCTGTTCAATCTCTAGAGTCTAAGAAGATCTTTCTTTCTTTTTTAAAGTTATAATTTATAGCTTCATTAAAGTATCACGTCCTGCAATATAACATGCATACCAAAGTAAATAATCATATCTAAGAAACTATCGCCACAATCAAGATAATGACTGTAACTATCATGTCCCCAAAGGGTCCTCATGCTTCTCCTTGACTGTCCCCGCTCTGTCACATACTTGGGCAACTACTAATTGCATGCTTTATGTCCTACAGTCCTATTTAGATGGAACCAAGCGAACCATACGCTTTTGTGTTCTATGTCATTCATACGGTGCAATTACCCTGTAATTTATTCATATTGTGTGTACTGATAATTATTCTTAATTGATCAGTAATTTGTCATCATATGATATAGATCACAACACATTTATCTTTCCATCTACTAAAAATCACCTGGGCTTGTTAAAGTTTTGGATCATTAAAATAAACATTAAAATTGCTATAGACATTTATGTTCAAGTTGCTATGTGAACAAGCTGTCTTCTGCTGGATAAGCTTCTAGGAATTGAATGGCTAGGTGACATGGTATGTGTTTAACATTTTAAGAAAATGGAAAGCTTTTCCAGTGTGATTATACTTATTTTACATTCCCACAATCAGCGAACAGAAGCTCACACCCTTACCAACATTTTGTGCGGTCAGTCTTCTCACTTTCGGCCTCTGTAGCACTTGCTCAGAACAGATGACATGATATGGCTTCATTCTGCATCTTCTGTGAACTAGAGTGAGCATCTGTGCATTGCTCCTTAGTCATCTGTATATTCACCTCAGTGAAGAGTCTATTTAAATCTTTTTCCTGCTTTAATTGGCTTATTCGTCTTCTTTCTCTATATGTCTAGAGGCTTGGTATATACCTTAGGTGCAAGCAATTTGTCAGATAAATGTTTTGTAAATAATTTTGCTCGGTCTGTGCCTCCTGCTTTCATTTTATTTTCTCAATAGCATATTCTGAAGACAGACGTGTTCGATTTTAGTGCCAAATATTTGCCTGTAAATGCATCTTTCACTATAGCTAACAAATTCTACTGTGTCATGTTTTCGTTGAGATCTACTTCAAAGTACTGTCTAAATAGCAGTTACACCACCACTTGCTGTCTCCAGGCCATCACTCGTTTTACTCAGTCAAGCCCATAGAAAGATTCAGAACAGCCACCGGCTTGGGTAATAACACTTCACAGGTTACTCTCCTCCCTTCACCACAGCCTCCAGTATTGTTAGTCTATCTTATAGAGGAGGAGATTATGGCTCTGGAGATTAAAATAACCAGCTTGGTGTTGAAATACAAGTAATGACAAACTGTACTCAGGTCATCTGGCTCTAAATCCCATTTTCTTTTCCATGCACTGTATCCAAGATACAGGCCATTCCCAAGCTCAATTCGTCAAGCAAGTCAATGTTCTAATACACACAACTAGCCAGCAGCAAAGGGCAAGAGACTTGGGAGGACCCAGCCCTAAAGGAATATCTACATGACACCCCTCCTTTCAAGGCTCGGGGATCTATGTGAAAAAGCCAGGGACAGAGAACCGCTCCAAGGAAACAGCCTTTTCCAGACACAGCAGGGTTGACGCATGTGCTAGCTCGCAGAGGCTGTGACAGCACACTTAAGAGTGACACAAGTTCAAACCAACATCCAGGCCTGGAGGAGGGAAGGGAGCACCAAGTCCCACCTCTAACCAATTAATAGCTGCTCAAAGGGGGAATCTGTTTTTGCCAATGGTGCAGGGATGCTGGGTGTATCAGTTACCCTAGGGCAAGGCTTCATGCTCAGGAAAGTTGGGCAACACAAAAGAGATTCCAGGGGTCTTTTGTAGAGGGAGTGCTTTTTTGTTTTGGGTTTCTCTTTTTGTTTTTGTCTTAAGAAAGAAAGAGAATATGAAGTTGAGCCCATAAGAAAAGGGGAATCTGGGAAAAGTTAGGTAGGAAAAAAATATGACCAAAATATATTGTACAAAAATACAACATATTTTTGAAATAAATGTTAAGAATTTCAATATAAAAAATCAAGAGTTCTTCAAGGTCATCCCAAGGGTTGATTCTTCGATTTCTAAAGTTAATAGTGTGAAACACAGCAGCTACAGTGAACGGGCAAGATCTCCACCCAATCTGCCTTCCCTGCTCTCTACCCTTTGCTGGTCACCTTGGCCATGGGTCAGCCATTGCCTCCTGAAGGAGGCCCTTCATTCTATATCTAGCCAGAAACTTAAAGAACCTGGCAAGGTGTTCTCAAATTGGTGTTTAGATGATTCCCCACGAGGCCCCCTGGGATTCCAATCAATCATAGCAGACCAGGAATCAAGGTTTCTTAGCAACGTTTTTAGAGAATTCTGATGTGCTTGCTCTATTACTGGAGCACCCTAACGGGAGGGATGAGGGGAGACAAGAGAAGGTGGGGCAGGAGAGGGGACTGATAATGGTGGGCCTGCTGTAGGAACTTCAACTCTTCAGGGTAATGAAGAGCAGCTGAGGTTGCTGAATACTACATAACATCTACCCTTAGAGACGATCGTGAAGCTTCCCTGACCCTTGCTTTTCAAGAGAATAATTGTTAATGTGGACGGAGGGAAGCTAGTGCCGTGGATTATAAAAGGGTGCTGCCCAAACTGGAATCTGGGCAATGACTGCCTAGACAGCAACCATATTTAGAAGGCAATTTTATGCTATCTCATGAAAGTCTTTCCTAGGGAGCTCTAGTTGGCCCTTTCTGTGCCTTGTTCGGCAGCCCCACCCTTCACTACAGCCTCATCACTCAGTTGACTGTAAAACTGGGAGATGTACTTTGTCCTGAATCCACCATTAAATGTACTCAGGGAAATGCTACATTTTATTTTATTTTAATTTTTTTAATTTAATTTATTCATTTAATTAAGGATTTCTGCCTCCTCCCCGCCACCGCCTCCCATTTCCCTCCCCCTCCCCCATCAAGTCCCTCTCCCTCATCAGCTCTAAGAGCAATCAGGGTTCCCTGACCTGTGGGGAGTCCAAGGACCGCCCACCTCCATCCAGGTTTAGTAAGTT
>NC_022027.1:44836972-44845777 GCF_000317375.1 Microtus ochrogaster
CTGGGCTAAGAGTCTCCACCAAGACCAATTAGCTCAGCTGTGTCTTAAAACCTCTGCAGCTGCTTCAAACATTCAGCACCAGGAACCCCTGTGGTAGGAGCCTTGAGAGGCCTGGGGTGAGATTTTCAGCATTCAAGCCTCCTCTCTTGCTCATGTTGTGGCCCAAGGACTGATTCAAGGCCCCTGTGTGGTCTCCACAATAAAATGTCTACTTAAATTTTAAAGAACTTAATAAGTGAAAAGACTTTTTTAAAAAAGACTTTGTCCTTCAGGAATAAATATAGCCGCTTGTTTTTCTCACCTTTTAAGAACAGGAATCAGATAAGTGAGTTTTAGAAATGAAAACAGCTTCCCTGCTTTTTTTTTTTTCACCCTTTAGAAACGTGTATCTGAGCACATTCTTTTCCTCCTAGTTTATTTCTTGTATCTGTGGAGCCTGATTGGTGACTCAGAAATAAAACCTACTGCTGTAAATTGATAGATCAAGCTGATATCCCATTAAATAAAATCTATCTCATCCCCTTTGACAAATATATACATATAACAGATATATAGATAGATAGATAGATAGATAGATAGATAGATAGATAGATAGATAGATAGATAGATAGATAGATAGATATAAATTAAAAGACATACCTATGTATTTTTCCCAACTGGAAGTTGGAAAAAGAACAAGGATGACTCAGTTCAACTCCTCTCAGAGGTTTATGACATTGATTTATGCGAGGGAAGGGGGCACATGCTCCAGTGGGAATGTAGTGACCCAAGAACTTCAGGGAATTCTTTCTTTCACCGTGTAGATCCCAGTGATAAAGCACAGATTGTTGTACTTGGTAGCAAGCTCCCTTACTCACAGGGCCAAGTTAATTGAATGATGACCCACATCTGAATGTTCTCTTGGGGCTGCAGAGTCTTCGTGGGCACTGATAAAATAAGGTAATACTTGACGCACAAATCACCATCCCTGGAACAGGTTTTTCTCTCCTTCAGCTTAGTGGAGTCAGCAGTTGCATTGTTATCATCAAGATCTTTCCCACATTCCTCATGCGAGTGACAATGATGTCAAACTAGGTTCCTATCCTGAGTTCTGCTTCTTAGCTTTTGGAGAGTTTGGTGGCGTTTTCGTTCTTATTAATTTCCATTTGGAGACACTTCTCCTCCTGAAACAGTAACAATCTGAGACAGCAACTGGATAAACATCTCAACTAACGTTGTTTTACACCTTCAGATTCTATGTCATGCTCGTGGACTTTAAGGCCTGTGTGGTGATAATTATAGTTCTTTGGAAAGTACTGGGAAACATTTAATTTAATCACGAGCCCTCGGGTTTTTGTCTCTTTTTGTGCTGTAAACAGTGCCTGGGAACTGAAGAATCTGTTGTATGTGTGAGTGTTTAATCTATAAATGTGTCTGGTACTGCAAAGCGGAGCCCAGAGCAGGGCGTTCTGTTCCCTTTCTGGTACCCCTCAATGGCTTCTCTGAGAATGAGCTAACGAAGCTTACGTAATTTCTTACTGGTTTCTGCTCAGTCCTAGCATGGTTACCAGTAGCTCCTGTTCCACTCACTTTACTCCAGCTACAATCAAGGGTCAAGGTCTGATCCCCAGACTCTTGAGGAACATTGCACGTGATCTTCCTTTCCCCACCATGCCTGCTGGTTGCTCCTCACGGCTGGCTCCATGTCCCCCATGTTCAACTTAAAGCAGCATGCCTCTAGTGAATAAAGGTGCAGTTTCCGCCCTGTGCTCCCTGGGTTCAAATTTGGCTGCCATTTGCCATTAGTGTGGTCTTGGCAAGTCTCTAAATGGCTCCATCTTCCTGTTTCCTCCCTTTTAACACCTTTAAGGAATCTATAGTATTCTCTCACAGAATCCCATGACCCTCGGTGTTGACTTCATCGTGTGGTCATTGGGAGAACTGAATGAGTTTATGCTTACAAAACCCTCAGGCCAGGCAGCACATTGGAGCTCTCAATAAACCATAGCTTAAAAAAATAGCTAAAAATATATAGTTTAAGAAATCAAAACCCGTTTCCTTAGAGGGGGTTTCCCTGTCCACCCTCTCACAGGTCACTCTGTTGCTCTTGTAGGGAGGGAATTCATCACCATGTAGAATTGTGTTTATTTGTAATAATAGTTTCATAATTGTTTGTTGTCCGTTCCCTTTCTCTACATTTCAAGTCACTTGCTTATACAGGTGGCTTTCTTTTGGGTCACCAACCAGCTCCCAAATCATGACACGGAGACTTATTATTAGTTATGAATGCTCAGCCTTATCTTACACCTGCCCCACTAACTCTTTTAGCTTAATTTAACCTGTTTCTCTTCATCTACATTTTGCCTCGGGGCTTCTTTGTTTCACTCTGTGCATCCTACTCCACGTCTGGTTAACTGACTGGCCCTGAGCATCCCCCCCCTTCATCTCTCTGACCACCAGCCCCGCCTATCCCTCTACTGACTAGCTATTGGCCGTTCAGCTTTTTATTAGACTGATCCAGTGCCTTAGGCAGGCAAGGTAGATAAAACAGCAAAGCATCTTTACATCATTAAACAAATACAACATAAGCAAATGTAACACACCTTTGCCTCGTTAAACAAATATTCCACAACACACTTATGCTTGGCACACAGCCCTGATAATAATTACTCTTTATGGCCTATAAGCGTTAAGCCAAATCAGAAATTACATTTTAGAAGCCGGAATTTACTGTCACATCCCCAACAAACCCTTCTCAAGTTGTGTTCCTTTTTGATAAGCCTCCCAGAGCGAGCAGGGCTGTGATGTGCTAAGTAGGTGATGGAGGCAGGACAAGGTCACGGCGCTGAAGACCACCAGCCCCTCAGAAGCTGAGTCTCAGCAGTGCACAGGACTTGCTCATGACAAAGCTGACTTCTGTCCACTGGCTGCCCCTATAGTCAGGACTTGGAATTCCCTGTCCCCTTAGTCATTCTCCACATCCACAGACCTTCATCATGTACCATTGCTACTGTCTGTTTCTAGCCCGTTCCTACTAATCAGGTCAGAAAACCAATTTGAATCCCTTTGAGTTCTTTAAGTCAAAGGTAACAATGAAAATTTAAAATGATGCCTTGTGTAGCAAGAAGACTCCGAAGCAGAAAGTGAGTGAGGCCCAGTTTGTCATGGCTACAGCTATCAGGAAGTATGTAAGTGATGACCCCAAATACCGCAGTGCTGTTCTTGTCCGCTGCCTAGGCTACTGCAGAAACAGAAGCAGGGCTGGAGGGTATGTGTCATCACACGGCATCGGAAGCCTACAGCTGACAAAGAGAAAAGAAACAGAAGCTGGGCTGCAGGGTATGTGTCATCACACGGCATCGGAAGCCTACAGCTGACAAAAAGAAAAGAAACAGAAGCTGGGCTGCAGGGATGGGTTTTAGGCTAAGCTGAGAAATGCCCTGACATAACAGCTTTTGAAAAATTGTACTTCAGGGGCAGGGCTGTCACAAAAGTCTGGGTTATCTGAGGGATGCACCAATTGTCCTGGATGAAAGGGAAGATGCAGCCTGATAGTACTCAAGATCTTTGCATCTGGCCTGAGGCTGTGACCAGGTAGATGGGTCATCTTTATTCTGCCTGCTCAGATGTGACGTTTCACTCTGACTCACTAACAGGGGCCACATAGGAAGCTTCCACTCGCACACACTCCAGGGTGAGCATACACTCGTACGGGGTGAAAGTGCAGACCCTCTCCACTCCATAACCTTTGCATGAGTCTGTAGTTAACCCTTCATGTCTAGTTTCTCACGAGACTACAAGGTTCCTGAAAGCAGACACTCAGCTGTAATCCCCGTTCACAGGGACTTCCTAGCATAGACACTGATTTTAAAAAGAGTAAACTGTGCCAATGCTCGAAAACCATGTTTATTGAAAGAATAAAAGGTTTTGTTATCTGTCTGGGTGGGTGGGTGGGTTGGGTTCATAGATGGGGAAACAAGCTAAATTCAGGAAGAACATTTCAAGAATACGAAACCAGTCCTCCAGGACTCAGCACACCTCAAACAAACAGGCTGTGCTGGAGATTTTCAGTTTCAACCTCCAGATTGGATACCCACCCATCTCCACCTCACCTAGGAGAGGAAGCTGACCTATACCAACTGCATCAAAGATCTCAAAGAGCTGGGCAGGCCACTCTGGGTCCCTTATGTTGGTGCTCTTCCTCCTATGCCCTCTAAACCTTTTCTGTATAATCTATTAAGAGAAGTAAATGCTAACCTTGGCCAAGGTTCCCTGTAAGTCACTGAGTGGATGCTCAGGTGCGCACTCACCATCAGGGAAAACGTTTTAATAGGGCCCCATTTCCTTGAAAAGCAGGCTCCCTGCAGGACGCTGCAATCTTAACATTCACAGCGGGAAAGTTACTCTAATCTACTCTAATCCTCAGAACAAAAGAATATCTCTGAGTTAATAAACCTAAATGTCTTGATCATGGTGCCCTTTTTAGCCTCCCTGGAGATGAGCTGGGGGAGTCCTTTCAGTTTTTTAATTCCCTAATTTGATGCTTTCCAAACCTTTTCAAAAGAAAGCGCAGGTAGAAAATGCTGATTCCCGCTGCTCCCGGCAGCCAATCTGGGGAAGCCAGTCCATGTCATTTGCTTCCCTGACAGCTGAGGAGACCAGGTGTCTTGGTCCATTGGCATGGATTGCACGACACAGCAAAGGCACCAGTTTGGGGCATGGATGCTGTGCCCAGTGACACTGGATATAAATGACACCACTAGAGCCGTGGAGACTTTGCCTCTGGAAATCGGATGTCACTGTGGTCTCCACTGTTGTCATTCTCAGAAGGCTGCAATGGGCTCACTGACAAGAGCTCACAGAGGGATCTGGTCTACTGGTTCCCAGTAAGTAGCCTTCCAGGCTGGTTCTTGGGTTCTCTGAGAAATTATAACTTTTTTCTTAGGTTCTGCGTATATTCACAATGTTCGAAACAACACAGCAACGTATATATGAAGACTTTGCTCTACTATCCCCATATCCTCCATGGCCCTTCACAACTTTTAAAGCATCAGTCTTAAAGGCTATGTATTCCGGTCCTGGAGAGATAGCTCAATGGTTAGAGCACTAGCTGCCCTTCCTAAAGACCTTGGTTCAATTCCAGCACCCATACGGTGGCTTACAATCATCTGTGACTCCAGTTCCAGGGTATATGATGCCCTCTTCTACATTCCCCAAGCGTCAGGTACACACATGGTACACAGTTACACATGCAGAGAAAACACCCATACACATACTATAAAATGTTTAACTTTTTAAAAGTCTGTTTGTCCCTCTGGCATTTCTTTCTACAGAAATAATGTAGAGAAATCAATGTTTAACTATAAATTTGATGGTGTATAATTACATAAATTTATGGCTACAAAGTCATGTTTTGATTTATAAATACAATGTAGAAGAAATAGATCAAACTGCTTAGTACACCCATCAACTCAAATACTTAAATACTCAAAATTTTATGGTAAAATATTTCAAATTATACTCTTAGCAATTCTCAATGTGCAGTATTGTTACTAGCAGCACTTACCATGACATACAGTAAGTTTCAATAAAATTACAACTAATTTCAGAATTTGGAAAACACCTTGATCTGGGATAACTGGATCAGAAATCAATATTCTTATCACTCCTAACTCTTAAGCAAAAAATGCATAAATATAGATCTAGATAGATACTGTGTGTGTCATTTTACCACTGGTTTTTTACAATTAACAAAATATCTACCTGAGCAGAGTTTCCCAGGGGCACCGATCTCTACAATGGAGTTGCACCATGGTTTATTCTATTGTTCATTATTCATTGATATTTATTTGGTTAATTCTCAATTTTATACTATAAACAGCAACATGCATACCCTTTTTAATGTGTGTTTTTAGAAGAAACTCCCAGAAACATCATTATGAGGCCAGAGGCCGAATTCATTCATAATTTTGATAAATCTTACTAAATGGCCCTCCGAGAGGTTGATCATTTTGTCTCTCCCAGAAATGTCTGACAATTCCTGTTCCTCCCACAGCTTTGCCAACAGAGTATGTGGACCAGCATTTGGGTTTTTGCCAGTCTGATGTATTTTAGTGTCATTTTAAATTTCATTTATCTTTTGTGGAAGGTTCATCATCTTTTCATTTTTTGAGACCATCTATAATTCTGGTAATAAAGCCTCTTTCTACTGGAATCAGCCAGCATTTTCTGTTGCTAAACACTGCTGGTTAAGACCCTTCCCTCCTGGAAATCACAGTGTTTCTGCACATACTTTATTCGTTTATCTAGACAAGGTGTCATTTAGCCCAGGCTAGCCTTGGGGTTGCTCTGTAGCTAAGGAGGAACCGTTAGCTTCTGCTTTCCGTGCCTCCACCTTCTGAGTGGTAGGACTACAGATGTTCACCACCACACCCAACTTGTGGTGCTGAGTACCAAACCCAGGGCCTGATCCATGCACTTGTTTTAATAAAGGTATTTAAAATACTACAGCAGGGTCTGGGACCACCAAGGGAATAGGCCTGAGCCAGGACCTCTGAGGGTCTGGGCACACCTGAGTCTAGGAGCTTAAAGGGAGTAGACCAGAGCCAGAGTCCTTCGAGGGACCACACCCAAGTCAGGAACCTCCATAGGAACAGGCCCAGGCAGGGACATATACGGAAACAGGACTGAGCCAGCAACCTAGGCCAGAGCAGGCCTGAAAGAGGAAAACTCCACAAAAGCAGGTAAAAGGAAGCAACAGCTGAGGGAGTTGGCCAGAACCAGAGACCTCTGTGGGTCCGGGCTTGAGTCTGGGACCTCCAAGGGAGTAGACAGGAACCAGAGATGACCTCTGCAGGTCCAGGTGTGAGCCTGGGACCAACAAGGGAGTAGGCCTGAGCCAGGACCTCTGCCAGAGCAGGCCCAAGGCAGCAACCTCAGCACAAAGAGCCTCAAGCAAGCAATATCTGTGGGAGAAGGCTCAAACACTCCTTGGTATTGCAGAACAAAGCCCAGGAGCATCGACTGACCACCAGAAACAGGGATTGACCAACAGGGTGGCTGGAACCATGGCCCTGACTGTACCATATGGAGCAACCACCTGAGCCTGGTCCATAGAAGATTGATCACCATAGTCAAAGACAGTCCCAACTACATTAATCAGAGGAAAAGATAGGTAGACAAGGTAAAAATACATGCAACACCACAAAGATACAACACCAGTAAAAACTAGTGATGCTATAATAGCAAGACTTGATCATCCAAATAAAGATGAGGCAGAAGAAAATGACCTAAAAGTAATTTTAGGAGAATATTTGAGGTTCTTAAAGAGAAAATGAAAAATTGCCTCAAAGAAATGGAGAAAAACACAAACAAAAAAATTGGAAGACATCAATAAATCCCTTAAAGAAATCTATGAACAATAAATCAAACATATGAAAGAAAATATTCAAGACTGAAAATGGAAAGAGAGACAATAAAGAAAACACAAGCTGAGGGAATTATAGAAACAGAAATCATGAGAAAATTATCAGGAACCACTAATGCAAGCATAAACTGCAGAATACAAGAGATGGAAGAAAGAATCTCAAGTACTGAAGATACAATAGAGGAAATAGACTCATCAGTCAAAGAAAACATTACATCTAACAAAAGCTTAACCCAAATATCCAGAAAATATGGGATACTATGAAAAGACCAAACGTAAGAATAATAGGTATAGAAGGATAAGAAGTTCAACTCAAAAGCACAGAAAATATATTTAACAAAATCATAGAAAAAAAACATTCACAACTTAAAGAAAGATATGCCTATGAAGATACAAGAAGATAATAAAACACCAAATAGACTGGATAAAAAAAAAGTACCCTCATCACATAACAATCAAAGCACTAAACACACTGAATAAAGAAAGAATATTAATAGCTGCAAAGGAAAAAGGCCAAATAACATATAAAAGCAGGCCTATCAGAATTACACCTGACTTCTCAATGGAAACAATGAAAGCCAGAAGATCCTGGTCAAGCGTAATGCAGACATTGAGAGACCAGCCCAGACTACTATACCCAGAAAAACTTTCAATCACCATAGAAGGACAAAACAAGGTATTCCATGACAAAACCATATTTAACCAATGCCTAGTCACAAACCCAGCCCTATACAAAGTACTAGAAGGAAAACTCCAATCCAAGGAAGTTGGCTACATCAAATAAAACACAAACAATTGATGATCTCACAGCAGCAAATCCCAAAAATGGGAAAACACACAAAACAACATCACTAACAACAAAAACTAAATTAACAGAAGATAGCACACACTGGTCATTAATATCCTTTGATATAAATTGACTCAAATCACCTATAAAAAGACACAGGCTAACAGATTGGATATGAAAACAGAATCCATCCTTCTTCTGCATAGAAGAAACACACCTCAGCCTCAAAGACAGACAGGAGGACCAATGGAACCAAATCAAAGACCCAGATATAAATACACACACCTATGAACACTTGATTTTTGACAAAGAAGCAAAAAAACATAAAACGGAAAAAAGAAAGCATATTTAAAATATAGTGCTGGCATAATTGGATATCAACATGTAGAAGAATGAAAATAGATCTGTATCTATCACCATGCACAAAACTCAAGTTCAAATGAATCAAAAACCTCAACATAAAGCCTGCCACACTGAACCTCATAGAAGAAAAAGTGGGAAGTACATGTGAATGCATTGGCACAGGAGACCACTTCCTAAATATAACCCCAGGAGCACAGACACTGAGAGAAACAATTAATAAATGGGTGAGAGTTCTCTGTTTAGGTCTGTA
>NC_022027.1:44846353-44848303 GCF_000317375.1 Microtus ochrogaster
TCAATCATACCACAAAGACATGTGTTCAATTATGTTCATAGCAGCATTGTTTGTCATAGCCAGAACCTGGAAACAACCTAAATGCCCCTTGACCAAAGAATGGATAAGGAAAATGTGGTACATTTACACAATGGAGTACTACATAGCAGAAAAAAATAATGACAACTTGAAATTTGCAGGCAAATAGATAGATCTAGAAAACATGATATTGAGTAAGATAACCCAGACTCAGAAAGACAAATATCATATGTACTCACTCATAAGTAGTTTTAGACATAAGGAAAAAAAAACAGCCTACAAATCACAATCCCAGAGAACCTAGACAACAATGAGGACCCTAAGAGAGACATACATGGATCTAATCTACATGGAAAGTAGAAAAATAAAAGATCTCCTGAGTAAATTGGGAGCATGGGGACCATGGGAGAGGACTGAAGAGAGGGGGAAAAGAAGGGAGGGAAAATAAAATCAATAAAACAAAACAAACTACAGCAAAGGAGGTGGGCTTTGCCTCAGGTGTATGCTCTTAGAGATACAGGGGAGACAACACTGGTGGTCACAGGCTATCCCTACCTCCAACCTTGGCCCGAGAATCTTGAGCTTTACCACAGTTCTCTGTCACACGCTGGACGTGGGAAGAAGCAGTAGTGTCCTGACGCTGAGCCTCTTGTGAAGCAGCAACTCTGCTTCGTGGTTCCACAACTTCAAAATCTGTACAGTGTTATATTCTAAATCCTTCCTCTTTGTTTTCCTCTCAGCCTGCCTTCCTTTTGTTCTTTGTTTTCCATGAATAAGTCAGTCTCTGTATGTTGAGGGTACCTGTGAATTCCATCAAACTACCACAGTTTTTCCTTCTTTCCCTAGAGCTCACTACCCCCACATTAATGAATTTCAACTACTTCTGCCAAGTCTTACAATTTAAGCTAACTTTGGCCTATGGATTCCTCCCTCCAGTGTTAAGCCCTGATTTTATTTAAGAAAAGAAATCAGGATTAGAAGAAATAGTATGGAGGAGACGGTTGCAGGGAAAACTCTGGCCTCAGGAGCCAACTCTAGCCAGTCAACAGGCAAAGCCTGTATTCAAACCAAGCAATGAATACCATGAGAGATTTGCCCAATAGATTGCGCACTCAGTAGACGGTAGACAAGACTCCGCACCAGGAAGGCTAACCACATGTGGTGCTGGTCGCGATTAGGCGGCTCTGGGCAGGGCTTCTTACACTCTTCCCACTTCTGCTTCCTTCTTGCCCATGAAGCGGTTACACAAACCCAGCATACAGGTTATAAAATGTGTAAACAAGTCTAACATTTACATATGACAAATCAGGAAGAAATTCACTTTTAGGTAATTCTTTGGCATATATATTACCATTTATTAAAAATGAAAGCAAACTTACACACGAATGAGATGTATGTACAATGTGATTTTGTATTAATTAAAATGTGGCTGACTGTTTGATTCTATAGGACAGAGAATCTTCAGTGTTTCTCAGTTAGTAGACATTTTGGTCCTATAATTAGTTGTTCATGCTAAGAACACTGCTTCTCATGAATACATAGGACAAAAATGGCCCAAACATGGTTGGAGCCATTTTAGAATTCCAAGCCAAAATTCACTTTTTCAAAGATATTTTTATGGATTGTTGTGGGATATTTGTACACTGTATGAAGATGTATTTCTGTTACTGGTATAATAAAGAGCCAAATGGCCAATAGTTAGTCGGGAAGTATAGGTGGGATGGTCTTGACCCACAGCAGAGTGAGCCAGCTGTTAAATGAATAACATTCTTGCTATAGACCAAAGGGAACTGGATGCACACGTGTGGGGATTTGTTATAAATGCCAATCTGAGTGTTCTCAAGTTGGTTATTGTTTAAAAAAAAAATAGGAGGGGAAAGAGAAGAAGGGGAAATGAAAGGAGAAGAAAAGGATGGAAAGGGGGAGGAAAAA
>NC_022027.1:44848466-44850463 GCF_000317375.1 Microtus ochrogaster
GAAGGAAGGAAGGAAGGATTGAAAAATGCCTCAGGAGCTGAGGCCCAAAAGAGCTAAGAGCATCTGAAAGCTTTTCAATGTCTCTAAAGACGATGGTGTCCACCAATACGCTGTTAGAAAGCCCTTAAACCAAGAAGGTAAGAAGTCCAGGAGCAAAGCTCCCAGGATCCAGCGTCTTGTTACTTCCCATGTCCTACAGCACAAACGCTAACATACTGCTCTGAAGAAACAACACACTAAGAAAAACAAGGAGGAAGCTGCAGAATGTGCTAGACTTTTGCTCAAGGGAATGAAGGAAGCCAAAGCTAACACCAAGAACAGATCGTCAAGGGACACGGGCTGTCATCGCTCGGAGGTTCTCCTTCAGAGTCCAGTCAAGTGGAAGTCTTCAAGAGTCAAGAATAAAAGATCAGGCATTGAAAGTAAAATCACACGAATTTGGTGTAGTTTACTCTTTAAAAAATAATTCTAGCAAACCAAATAAGAGGGTGTGGGGATTGATAGGAAAATGTTTTCAATGCTCACGGTTTTGAAACTGAATACTGATTCATCTCGGAATCTTAGAGTAACATTACAGGAGAATGAAAAACGTGCTTTTCCCCATCATACGTTGTAATTCTAAAATAGATTATTGTTGTTGGATAAACGTTCTTTATCTTTAAAATTATTTTTTTTAATCACAGTGATGTTTGTGTGGATGATTCCTGAGGTCACGGGACCTGGGTAGGAGAGCACACTACAGGAAACTGACTAAGCAGAATTTTCTCACTTAGTTTGCATTTCCGCGTCATCCTCTTCGCTAACTCTCATGGTCCATGCAACCTTGCAGTTACGACAAAGTCTTTGTGTAAAGGAAAAACAGAAACTGAACTATTTAAACCAGTGGTTCTCAGCCTTCCTAATGCTGCGACCCTTTAATACAGTTCTTCATGTTGTGGTGACCCCCAACCATAAAACTATTTTCATAAAATCATAACTGTAATTTTATTACTGCTAAGAGTCATAATGTAAATATCTGATATTTCCAATAGCCGTAAGTGACCCCAGTGAAGCGTCTGCGACCCACAGGTTGAGAACCACCAATTTAAACCTCTTTTACTTAGAATGTTTATCACAGGGTGAATAGAGATTTTAGCCAAACACATCAGTAACAATGTATCTATCTACTAGAGTAGATACTAATCCATCTATATCCATTTTCTACTTGATTCTTGCTTGTCACCTTTCTCTTATGCACACTTTTTACAGAATCCACTCAAAGCACGAGACTGATCTTTTTGACACAAACAGGGACCTCTGTACTGGCTCCTACGGCTAGCGTGGCCTCTCTCACGTCTCGCCCGGGATGGGCTTTCCGCAGCTGGGGCTGTCAATAACAGTACTAAGTTAAGAGCACAGTTGTGTTTATTTCTTTATTTTTCTGTCTGTTTCCTCTAATCCAGGCACTTGAAAACCAGCCATAACAGCAAGTGTCTGCAGACATTCACTAATTTGTTTGCTACAGTTTCCCCTTCGGCGGTGCTGACATGTAATAGATACCGTCAGGATTCTTCCAACGAACGGGTAGGAATGACAGGAACTTCGTTGGCTCCTAGGGTTGTGTCTCGAAAATTTATTGAAACCACCTGGCTTTGGAGAGCCTGCTCTGGGAGATATCTAACTAGCATCTTGAAAAATTTCAGACCTACAGAAAAATTGAAGATGGATAAAGGTCACCCATACAGCTTCCTTCTTCTCCTTAGTTTGAATGGATTCGCTTTCTCTTGCTGTGTGTGGGATCACAGGAGAAGAAATTGTACTAAGAGTGACACTTTCGCCCTACACAGTTGAGCATTCACTTCGAAAGAGCATGAGCATCCTCCCCACATAAGTGCGTCGCCATTACAGACCTCAGAATAGTTCATGTTGTTGCAATCAGCAGACAGCAGCTCAGACTTTTTGGTTGACACACTGAAGTTCTTAGGGCTATTTTCTCTCCAGGATATACTTGAGGTTAA
>NC_022027.1:44851126-44852324 GCF_000317375.1 Microtus ochrogaster
AGAGAATTCTCAACGGAAGAACTTCAAATGGCCAAAAGACACTTAAGGTCCCTGAATTTTTTTATCCTCAACAGTTTTCCTGCAAACCTGCCTTCCTCCCTTGCCTTGTTCACTCTTTAATCATGGTGGCGTTTCCAAAGACTCTTCAGCCTGAAAATCATTTCCCTATACTTTGATTTGGGGTAAGCATTTTGAAAAGATTTGGGCAACACCTTGTAAGTGATGTTTCTATTCTCTTTACGTTTCATTAGCAGCCTATGCCCCATTTCTAAAGATACTAATTTTGATGAATAGGATAAGAAGGAATCTGGCAAACGTTTTCACGGAAAAGGTACACTTTCCTTTTGTAATCTGCAGACTAAGAAATGACCCTTTGAGAAGATGTGCATGCTCCTTCCCCTGAAAGCTTCCTGGTCATCCAGCGACATCAGTCGAGACTGATCGTGACGCTGTCGGTGGCAGAATAAAAACTTCCGAATATCCTCTATGTGTTATTTGTGATTCTTTGGGAAAGAGAATGTTTCCCTTCATCCCAAACAACACCACTTCTGATTTTTTCAAAAGTCACAATGTTCTAACCCATGATTCTTATCTCTTGATGTTATTTTTGAAATGTGGTCCAAGGAAACCACTTGAAGTTGGTAAAGCTTGCAACTTTGTTACATTATTAAATATTTCCATCATAAGAAAGAAGTTATAACATATAAAAATAATGATTTTTAACAACCAGTCCTTTATTGAAGTATTAATAATACAGCCCAAAGGCCCCTCTGTGCTCCTCATTATTCACGGAAAATAATTTATACTGCCATTCCAATAAAATATAGAAAGGCCACTCGGACAGTTTCAAAGATTTAAGGCAGTGAGAACGTAGCTGTTTCTTCTGATTACCGACCTCCTTTCCTGAGCAGCCCAAATTCCATCAGCTCAGCTCAAACTGAGGCTGGAGCTAGCTCACTGGGGGCCTTGCAGGAAAGGGCTGTGGTAAAAACTGCGGGTTCCTCATAAATATCATGATGAAAACAGGCTCTGGGTTAAAGGAGAGGTTAGGGTGATAAGAAGCCCAGAACACTCTCGGAGTTAAATTAAGCTTGCAAGTGGATTTAAGATAGCCAAGCTGACCTGTTTAAGAGGCAGACATGGGCCCTGAAAGACAAGGCTGCGGTCTGCGGGCCTACTGAACTGCTTCCCTGAGGAA
>NC_022027.1:44852558-44882214 GCF_000317375.1 Microtus ochrogaster
CTCACATACACACACACACACACACACACACACACACACACACACACACACACACACACCACATTCTGTTCATAATATTCCTACCCACAGGACTTTGAAGGAGGTTTGAGTAACATTTGTCATTGAGAAAACAGGGAAGCAGGCAGTCTAATCTGCAGCACAGTGTGTCCTGAGCCACTGAATCCTCTGTCTCTTGGTGCCCAGAACCTGGCCTGATGCCATGATGCTGAGAGCCAGTTGCTGAACTTACAAATGACTATTCACCGGAATATAAAGGTCATGTCTCAGCCTCTGGCCTAAACTACAACAGGGCTACATCTAAATATTTTTAAGCACACACACACACACACACACACACACACACACACACACACACACCATTACACCATATGTTACTCCTCTGCGAGTCCTTTTATTGGTGAATTACATTTTAATTACATTTATTAATAAAGTACAAACAGGGAGTGAAGAGATGCTATGGTTTGAAGGTGTCCCCTTCTCCAGATTCCCAAGTTCCAGCATAGACACAAAACAGTGCTAAATGTGGAATATTTAAGGAGTGATTAAGTCAGAAGACACTCGCCAGGAATAAATTCATAATATTTAATGAACGTAAGTTTATTATCAAAAGAGCAGGTCTGTTAAAAAGGAAATTCAGGTCCTATTGACCTCTCACATTCTTGGTCCTTCTGCCCTTGTCAGATGTAAGCCCCTAGATCATAGACTTCCAGGCCTTCAAAGGAGAAGAACTGGGTTTCTACCTTTATGAATTTGTCTGTGGCATTCTGGTGTAGCAGCACCAAACATCCTTCGTGCTGGAATGAGAAGAGGGTGCAAGAGAGAAATAAAAGGCAAAGACTCGTCCACTTTGACATTTTTCTTTCTGTTGTTATTGTTGTTGCTATTGATTTTGAGACAGTGTCCCTCCACATATCCCTGGATAGCCTAGGTCTTTCAATGTAGACCAGCCTGCATATATATCTGTGCACCACAAGCGTGCCTGGTGCCTATAGGGGTCAGAGGAGGAAACTAGATAGTTGTGAGCCACCATGTGGGTTCTGGAACTCAAACCCTGGTTCTCTGCAAGAGCAGCCAGTGCTCTTCACCGCTGAGCCATATCTTCAACACCCTGACATTTTTCTTAAGGAAACAAACTCAGCCCCATTTGCCCGCTCACACTAAATAATAACTGTGGCTTATTCTTCCAGTCCAATGTTGCTTCCCCTTCCTCAGTGGGCACTGAACCAACCTCTTTATCAGATGAACCTTACAACCCCATGCTGTGTGGAGGACCTCAGAGAAGTATGTGGGCTAAGTCTTGTATAAGCATCGAACATGTGATTTCTTTTAAATTTTCTAATAAATGGAAGTACTGCTGTAGTTAACATTTTAAAATTAGCATCAATATCACCCTATTAATAGTAACACTGTACCACCGTGTATGCCTCAATTGACAGATAAAAATACTCCTATAAGCTTGGCCTGGGTATATTCTTAATATAATACTGCAAGAAATTAGGAACCATTTTAATTAGATGCAATTAAATACTGGTATTTCTTAAGTTCCATTATGGCCTTGGACTGTGTCCCACCAAGATCCTCTAAACACCAAATGCTTTGGATCTCGCAGTGGAAAAACATTGGAGCAATATGTTCTACATAACATAAGTGAAAAGATCCCGTCCCTTCCCCTCCCACCCCTTCCTCTCCCTACGGATCTCATCTGTGGGACTCAACACGCAGTCAGCTGGGGTCCAAGCAGACAAAGGGAATGAAGAGCACGTGGTGTCAGCCTGCGTCCTGGGGACAGAACTGTATGCTCTGATACCCAGAGACACTTTTGCTTTAACTGAGGAGGAGGAAAGGATTATATGAGAATACATAATTAAAAAACGGCTTAAAGAACTTGCTTGGAGACTTAACTCAGTTAGAAGATTGTTTGCCACACAAGCACAAAGACCTGGGATGAGTTCAATTCCCAGAATTCCCCTTGTAAAAGCTGAGTATGCGGACAGTCACTATGACTCAGCAGGTAGAGGGGCTTGCCACCAAGCCTGATGATGAAATCACCAGAACCTACATGATAGAAAGGAGAAAACTGATTCTGAGTCCTGTGACCCCACATGTGCCCCATAATATGCACATGTCCATGCATGATGGATAGATAGATAGATAGATAGATAGATAGATAGATAGATAGATAGATAGATAGATAGATAGATGATAGATTATAGATAGATGATAGACAGATAGATAGATACATACATACATATATATAGATGATAGATATAGAGAGACAGATAATAGATAGATACATACATACATATATAGATGATAGATAGATAATAGATAGATTATAGTTAGATAGAAGATAGATAGATAGATGATAGATTCATACATACATACATAAATGCAAATATAGATAAAGAGATAAGCAGATCTCTGGGGCTCACTGACAAAACTACCTAGCCTGCTTAGCAAGCTCCAAAAGAGATCCTGCCCTGCACACCGTAGCCCCCCCCAAAACATAACAAGGGAATGGTATTTGAGGAACTACACCCAAGGTTGGCCTGTAGTCTCCATATTCACATACACACATACGCCCACATGGACATATGCAAATGTTCGTACATGCACACACAAAAAGAATTTTGTTTACTAATCCAAGGGTTAAGAAACCTAGAGGCAAAGAACTTGGAGAATATTTGGTGCACGATCATATTACCATGGTCATCAATTTTTCATCTTACTGGTCTATGATTATAGTAAGTTGGGTTTCATTGTCAAACTGTGGATCAAGAATACTGCAACATCTCAATTACATCAAAAGGCAAAGAAAAAGCAAGATCTGGGGGCTTTTTCCCCCCTTGTCCATCTGTTTTTAGAAGGAAGAAAATCTTTCCCAAAAGTTCCTCCCTGGGAACTTTACCAGCAATTCCCTTAGGGACCTCTGACGGAGTTCACATTGTCGGCTCAGACTATGGAGAGACAAGAAAAATGTGCACGGAAACTTTTCCAAGCTGAGAAGCTGACATGGCAGCAAAGGGTTAGGTCTCTATCCCAAGATAATGGAGCACGGGGCAAGGTGTTAAGGATTTCTCATGGAAAGCCAGGAAGCAAGGACGGCCCTGTAGAGAAGGGAAGTGAGTCTGGGCTGCAGCTGTGCTCTTTGGGCTTCGGAGTCAAGGTACACAATTGCTTTATACCTCAGTTACTCCAGTTCATCTCACCAACCCCTTGTCCCTTCTTACTGCCTACTCCCAAGGGTTAATATGTCTTGTCTTGCTTTGCGTTTAAGTTTTTCACTTTGTTTTGTTTTGGACATAGGGCTATCATTAAATAGCCCTAGCTGTTCTAGATATCACTGTGGAGAACAGACTGACCCCCAAATGTGAGTGACCCCTCTGTGACTGCCTGCTGAGTTCCAGGATGACAAAGGTGTGCTATCATGCCCTGCCTTCTTTGGGGAGAAATTCAAATTCACTATAGAAAATACTAATAAGCAATAATAGAGAACAGAAAGCAGAGGCAAGGGAGGTGATTCGGTGGGTGAAACACCTGCACTACAAACTTGGGGACCTCAGTGTGAGTCCCCAGCACCTATGCGAAAATGCAGGGCATGACTGCTCTAGCCTGGAACCCCAGCATCAGGGGGTAAAAACAGGCAGATCTCAAGAACTCCCTGGGCGGGCAGCCTAGCCAAAATGGCAGTTCAGTTCAGGGAGAGATCATGTCTCAAAGTAATAAGGTAGAGAGAGCTGTAGATGACACCAAATATCCTGCTGTGCTCTCCACATCAAGGTACCACACACACACACACACACACACACACACACACACACGCACGCACGCACGCACGCACAAAGAAAATAGCAACCATGCCCTCCCGAGATACGCGCGCTGCTACTGCTCACAGCTTGGTGCACACTTCCTTAGCTACAGCTGCATTAATGTGCATGCGCACACCTGACAAAGCCCCTCCCCCTCAGCACTCTCTGCCATGGCAGCACATGTAAGAACGGCAAGACAAATGTGTGGACCCCGCTTTAAGAGTTGAACTGTTTTGAGAAACAGACCGAACTATTTAGAGAGTAACAAATGTTACTGCCAGAAAAAGCATGGGGAAACAGACACTGCCATAAAGGAGTTTGGACCGCTGTCAATTCGCAGTTAATTCATCAGGTTTCTATCTCAGAAAATGTGAGGTTGCGGAGCTCTTGGCTGGAGCAGAATCTTGAGTGAAATTCGTTTCCAGACCAGCGTATGAAACGGGAGGGAGCACCGTAGCTCTCCACACACAGGCAGGCTTGCGGCTGGGATTCCAGGCGCTCCTCCACGCTCTGTCTCTAACAGTGCACGCTCCTCCACACTCTATCTCGAACAAGGCCGTGACCTTAGAAGGATTCAGGGCATTAAATATTTGTTGACATTTGCAAATAGATATCCATAAGTAGCAACTTCATCTTTCAGAGAATTCTCTGAGATTTCTCAAGTGATATTCTCAAGATCTTTCTAAAAAGCACAGTTCCTTGGTAGCAAACGTACTGGGTTTACATCAGCCAGCATCACAGGGACAATAGCTGTGCACTGGTAGAGCACCGCCATCTACGTTTGGATCCTCGTGTGTCACGTGACTCGCGTGTGTAGCATGGCTGCCTGATGGAGTGATTTTTGACCAAGCTCCTTGACTTCCCCTTTGATGCTGCCGCTCTGCCATGGGGATGCTTTGACGCGGTTCCAATTCTGCTCTAGTGTTCACTAGCTCCTTTCTGGTGACATATTGCTTGACATTTATTAAAGACACCGCTTTCCCACCACAGAGATTGGAAATAATAACATGTACCTCAGATATTTGTGGTGAGGATTAAATCAAATATTTTCAGTTTTTCCTGCAAAGCCTATGACATTTCAATTTGCTCCATAAGTCACGGCAATGGATGTCAGTGGTGGCATTGGTGAGGGTGGTGGCCATGAAAAGGGTTGTACAGAGTGGCTGAACACATGTGCTCCACTCAGGAGGCTCTGGGGCAGCCATTCCTAAATGCAAGCATGTTCGGTGGACTTAGTTACAAACTTCCATCCCAGTTGTCAGAATCCTCCCTCTCTCTTTAGCTACAAGCATGCTATTTTCTAGGAATCTTACCAGAAACCTTATGTATAGAAAAACAACATATATTGAACCTTTGTACAGCCACTGTGGCTTCTAGTTATACCTTACCAGATTATTATTCCACCCAAGCACTTGGGGAACCAGTCGGTAACCTCCCTTATCAGGAAAGGGATAAAGGGGAGGGTCTTTCCAGCAATAACTCGAGGAACACCAAAAATGGTGTACATGACCACTGCTAAGATCCCGAAACCACTCTGTCTTGAAAGCCACCCTGGAAGTTGACTATGTCTCACTTTCTGCTGTCCTGCCTCGGAAGGCCCATGCCCACATTGGGTCTGTCTTTCTTCCTGACCATCTTTCTTTTTCTTAGCCCTCATGCTTAATCTTTCATAAAGTCTCCAATGCTTCCTCAAACCGGCTTGTCCTGAAATTCTTTTCTCTGTCATAGCTGGGTCTGAGCTGAGGTTCATGGAAGAATAGGGGTACTCCTCAGGTCGATGAGAATGAGAGCATGGAGCTGTGTCTCTGTCCCATCACCACTAAAACAAACATCAGGCAGGGAACTATTGTGTCCTGGTGAACCCCTGTGACAACTGAGGCTACTACCCACAAACATGGCATGTTAGGAGCACACAGACTTTCTCAGAATCGTCAAAGCAGGTAGCAACTGCTGGCTGCCACAGTAAAATGTGCCAGGGTAGCATCACCCATCAGGGACTGGAGAGGGGGCTTTTGATGTTACTTCTCTTGTCTCTGCCAACCCCATTCAATACTGTCATCACCTGAAAGAACAGAGAGGAAAAACAGCCACACCGGTCTATGAATGAGGCTCCAGGAAGGTTCGGCAGCATCTGTGCTGACAGAGTAAGGGGGGGCGGGGATAACATTCTCAAGAAGGGCTTTATCTGACTCAAATGCAATTGTGCGGCTTAATGGAAGACTGTTCTCCAGCTCATGAAAAGGAAGGAGGAAGCGGACGACAGCACCAATCTATTGATTGAATTTCAAGCTATTTTGCTACAGGATGTCCTCCCTAAGGAGGCTCAGTGCCCAGAGATCATCTGCTACAAGGTTTAGCTGGGGGTACACGCTCACACACACAAAGACTGTCCTTGCTACCACTACCTCCACCACCACCACTGCCTCCACCACAAGACGTGTAGGCATCAGCTGATGGCAAAAGATTTGTCCGTGAGAGTTTGAAAATTATAATTGTATCTTGCATGATAACAGCTTGGTGTACATTTGATACTCTTGTCTACAAATGTGGGTCTGGCAGGCTAAGAGGAGATATGACTGAAAAGTTGATTCTGGCTTAGTGAAACCATCCGAGCATATGTCCATGCCTCTTCTGTTCTGTTAACACATCCTCCTCAACAGATGGGGCAGGGGGCAGGGCTGAGGACCAAAGAATAATCCTGGCTTCCATTGTCTGCCCCACAGATGTCTTTGAAAAGGGCTTAACTTTTTTTTTTTCAGTGTTTCAGAGTTCTGTGATGTTTTGTACTTTACTAAGGTTATTTGAAAAGGCCACACATTCTCCATTCTTTGAATACCAACCCAGAGAAGGAAAGGAAAGATGGTGTATGATGATGCTCTAGCTTGAAACCAAGCTAAATAATTTTAAATTTGGAATACCACAATGATAATTTCCAGCATTACAATTTATATGGTGACTTACAATTATCTCAAATCGAGGTTGAAAAAAGGTGCTTTTCAATGGAGCAATCTGATAAGGGAAAAGAGGTAGGTGTGTGTGTGTGTGTGTGTGTGTGTGTGTGTGTGTGTGTGTGTGTGCGCGCGCGCGCGCAAAACATCTATCATAAGCAGGCCAGTCAAATCCTGTAAGAGTTGTCACAAGCAAGAAACGTGGGTGGGGAGACAGTGGGAGTGAGGAAGAAACCTGGCATACAAAACCATGAACTCTCCAAATAGGTAAAAGTCTACTTTATCCTGAGGTCATGGGCATGTATGGTTATGCCATGAGTTTGTTGTCTCATTTCTGATTCTTTTGAATTTCCCAAAGCTCTGGTTACATTAACTTTTGATTATCTACAAGTGATGCGCACACTTCTACCTGCTGAGGATTGTGCTCCTCAAGATAAAACACTCCTGTGCAGGTGGATGCCACAGCCCGGTGTAACTGGTAAGAGTTTAGGGAACTGACAAAGCTCACTCTCCTGTGATACTGTTCCTTTGGACACCTAAGCAAACACCTACTCATCCAGGCGTGGTACTGACAACAGACTGAGGTAAGGCTATTACCAAAGTTTAGCTTGGAAAATCCAGTACGGATGAGGGGTTACTTCCAGGTGCAGAAAGGACACAAAGACAGCTGTTATCACCAAAGCTCACCCCAGCATGGGTGACAGCTCACAAAGGCTGGGAACCTGGAGCACACTGCACAGCCTGCAGGCAACTCAGCGGGTTAGGGCATCCTTCCTGGTTAGCTCAAGTTAGTTTGAACTTCTACCAGGAGGCTCCACTGCTTCTTCTAGCAGCTCAGCTTGTCTGACAGCATCTCTGAGCAATCCTTGTGGCTTGCGTATGCTTGGTGGAGGAGCAGCCTAGAGATCTGCTCAGTCCCAGTCCTTATGGCTTGTGTATGCTTGGTGATGAAGCGGCTTAGGAATTGGTCAGCTTCAGGGACTTCATGAAACCACTGAGTTGTTTACTTCTTAACACCAGAAGACAGGGAAGAGAGATGTATACATCTTGAATGTTCTGATACGGTCCTTAGATATGCATGTGTCTCTGTGTGCTGATCACATGTCCGTCTTTCTTTCTGTTTCCGACTAGAGACACTACCATTCTTAGATGACAGTTTCACATGAGAAATAGGTCTGACATCCTGCCATCTCCCTAATCTCACTGAAACACATGCTATGCTTAAATGTCCCTGGCTCTGTGAAGAGGCTCGTGGCCCTACTCTGCTCTCTGCTGGACTGGGGCCTATCCGTGTGCTCTGTAGCATGTGCTCAGTGTCCATCACAACATTTATCCTGCCAACTAGCCCTTGCGCTCTCGTGTGGACCAGCGATGCGCTCAGAACAATGGTCTGAACCAGGTGGGCTGGCACCCACCAGTTATACCAGCCCTCAGAAGGTAGAAGCAGGAGGACTGTGAATTCTAGAACAGCCTGGGCTAAATACTAAAACCCTGCACCAAAAGATAAACGTCAAAGCTGTCTTCGCCCAGTAGAATCTGGGAGACACTGATGGGCCTTTCTTAGTTTGTCCTGGCTGGCATCCAGGTCTTCTCATACCTCCCTAGTGAAACTATTTATAGCTCTGGGTTTAGTCTTCACTAAAATTAAAGTTTCCCTGGGATCCTGTACTAAATAAAACAACACATTGCCTCATTTTCTTATGACAACTGCGTTGTGCTAGGGACTCCCGACTGAAGCAACTCTGACAGGTATAGATACTGGGTCTGGCCAGCGTCTCCAGCCACATACCTAGCATATGGAACTAGAAATTCTGACCCACAGTGGGAACAAAAACTTGGATAATTCTGCAGAGAAAGAATAAACAGGCAGAGCATGACCTGCTGCTGAGGCGCCTGAGACCACAGACAGCGCCTTGCCGAACACAAGCAGAAACGGAGATGTGCGGGGGCCTCTGAAACCAGCTGCTACAGCCTTGTCACTCAGCGTGGGAATCGCCTTGCCCTTCCCACAGGACCAAATGCAGGGAGCTGGCAGTGATGGGAGAAGAGGGTCAAATAGCTCAGCTTCCTCCCAGAGTTGATGCATATTTTTAGAAGTGAGTGGAACTCATTAGTACCATGACATTCCCGGTGCGGGTCTAGTCACTGGGCTGCCTGTGGCCTTTGATGCTGGCGCGCCACAGCTGTTCCTACACGTCTGCTCTGAAAGCGAGATCAGACACCTAATCCTCTCCCACAAGCCATCACATGCTCATCTCTCTCTTTCTCCCCAGGCTCCCAGACCCTTCCGACTCGTCATTCCCCCCACAAGCCTCTGAGTTTCTCTTCTCCGTCTTCTATTTTCACAGTTTCATAAAACTTTGCATGATTAAGGGATTTCATTTATTTATTTATTTGTTTTGTTTTGTTTTGAGACAGGGTTTCTCTGTGTAACAGCTCTGGCTGTCCTAGAACTCTCTTTGTAGACCAGACTGGCTTCAAACTCATAGAGATTGGCCTGCCTCTTCCTCCCAAGTACTGGGATTAATGGCGTGTGCCACCAATGCCTGGCTCACTCTTTAGTCTTGTTATCGTCTGTCTACCCAACAGGAGAGGTGACAAAAGTCTCATCTTCATTCCTAGACAGGAAATGCTAATTACTCTCACCCAAACCAAATCCCAACACTCAGAGGGAAGGCGTAGTTCAGTTCAGCATGACTCTAGGGCTCACTCTGGAATACTCAAGAGCTAGGTCTCCTAGAAGATGAAGTCACCCACTCAAAATCTAGGAGGTAGAGGCAGGATTATCCATCAGAAGCACTACATGTATACATTGCACCTGCTGTTTACAAAGCCTGCTTTGGAGAAATTCATTCACTGCATGGTCAGGGTTTATGAAAACAGCCAGATATTAGCTGTATCTTCAATATGATTACCAGAGTTTAAAAATAAGTAATAAATCTTTAATATACATGCCAAGTCACTGCTTTACCCAATCACATCATAACACACAACAAATAACAGATTCACAATAAATGCTTGTCAAATGATTGGATGGACAGAAAAGAAAGGCAGAAACAGGGCACAGCAAACAGTAATGACTTAGTGTAAGATGACAGGACACTTTTATTTTTATCCACTTCCAAATGCTTACAAATGCCACTATTAGCGTGTGTTGCTTTTAAATTTTACTTCAAAACATTATCATTATAAGGAAACTTATGAAAAGTGAGTATTCTATACTTCCCTGGGGAGAAAAATTGAAGTGTTATTGAGCTCCCTGGGCAGCGATCGGTATTAACCTCTTGGTGATGATGCCTCCCAACAAGATGAACAGGAGTATGAAGAAAGAAAGGACACTTCTCACTCCTGAGAACCCAGCCTGCCAGAGCCATGCCCCATGGAGTACTGGGGCATTTCATTCGGTGAAAACAGTGATCTCTCCCCAGGACAGTCCAGACTCACTTCACTGTTTGACCTGCTTTTGCCACAAGACCCTTCCCAGGCTAGACAAGGATCATCCAAGCAGCCTACCATGTTCACCTCTACCAGCCTTTGTTACTCATCCAAATGTTCCCACTACGCTTCTTTTCTTTTGTGATGGTGCACAGCTGTCTTTACAGGCACGGAGATGTCAGAGTCGGGGTCATTACACCAGAGGAATTTGGACCAACTCAAGGCCGCTTGTGTTTTCAGAATCTAGTCACATTGCCATGCTGCCTCATCATCAACTTCTGAAGCTCTGCCTTACCTTCTGAACCCTTCCTTATCGGAGTCTCCACCACTCCATGCCACCCTCCCCAATCCTCCCCCTAAACTTCCTCCTCCTGAGCTAAGTGGTAGCTGGGTGACAGAGCACTTGCCTAGATTACATGAGGTCCTGGGTCTGATCTCTAGCATGGCCAAAAGAAAAAGGCTTACCTGTAAGTTTTGTCAGTCACTGGAATCTAAGTCCTTACTGGACAGGGAAGGAAGGCTCCCACAGCCCAAAGCCTCAGCCTAAGGGCTTCATGCAGGTATTGGCCATGAATCCTTGTGTCTACAGCAGAGAGCTTGTGTCTAGAATCTGTAACAGTCATTCACCTCCCTTTTTTTGGTTGCCCCGCTCTCTTTTCCCCTTCATTGTCTTTGTTGCGTGAATATCTTTCTCTCCTATGAGTCAGGATCCTTTCAAAAAATGTTTTTCTTTCACAATATATTTAAACCCAAATTTCTCAAAAAGCATCCAGAACCAGCCCTGCCAGAGCTACTTCCACAGCAGGTTTTCTGTCTCATGTTTCTGCTTTATTCTGTTTTCCTTCTCTTCCTCCCCTCATTGTTCTCCCTGGTAACTACCTGGGACACTCATTTTTCTGCATTCGGTTTCATGCTTATATTACACATATGTAAACATGTGGCAGTGACCACACTTTTTTGTCTTTTATAAAAATGAGATCCTATTTTATAGGCTTTTCTGTGTCTTCTTTTTCTCATCCAGTAATTTATGGAAATCCTTTCCAGTTCCATGGTGTGAGCCCAATTCTTTTTCATTTAGTGGGAGCATAATATCACATGGAGAAAACGTTCCACAATTCGTTTAGTATTTCCTGTGGCTAGACGCTCATTTCTGTCTGTTTTTGCCCAGCCAATGCAGTAATAAACACCCTTAATTCACATTCTTAGACCTGGGGCTTTTATTTCTGACCGTCTCTCCCGATTGATAGCTGCTGGATCGGAAATTATAGGTACTTTTATTTTGACAATAATTTTCATTTGTCTTCAAAATGACTGTAACAATTCCTGTTTCTACCGCTAAAGGTGAAGCTATTGCCTGCGTGCCCAGCAGCTATGGATTGTGCCTGAGAGGCCTGGCCTCTGTCAGATCTTGTTATCCCCCTTCTTGTTTGGAGTTTCCTTGGCCTGCTGTAGGTTTGAACATCCTCTTCGTTCCTCCCTGAATTGCCTCTGGAATTCTTTTGTCCATTTCCCCCCTTAATGTTCATCTTCTGGTCATTCTGTAGGGACCCTTCATATAGAAAGTCTTAGCTCATCCTCATCCTTATAGAGCTCTTTCCAAATTGATTCCTTATTTATTGATTGGTTTATTGTAATTGTATATTAAAAGCTTTTTTCAGCTTTATATAGCCTATGGTTTTTAAAAACTCTTCCTGTATGTGTGTATACGATATACATGCATGGACAACATATGACCATACATATACTCTGTATGAATGGTCAGTGAATATACATGCATGTACATGTGAATGTTTATGATCATGTATGTGCAAGGTCACCCATTCACACATGCTAGAGCATGTATGTGGAAGTCAGAGAACAATCTAGTATGTCTGTCTTTGCCTTCCACCTTTTGGGGGAACATGCTTTTCTTATTGCTCCCTACTACATACAGAAGGCTAATTTGACTACAAGGTTCCAGCAATTCTCCTGCCTCTGCCACCAACCTTGCCAAGGACCTCTGGAATTACTGACCTACAACATTGCACCCGGTTTTGCATGGGTTCTGGAAATTCAAACTCCAGTGCTAACACTGGCATGGCAAATGCTTTCCACACCGAGCCATCTTCCTAGGCCCCAGTCTGTGATAAAATAGCCCCTGAACATATCTTCCTTACAGTCTCCTTTCTCCCAGAAGAGGTGTGTAGGTGTCTCTTAGATCTTCTCCAAGGCAATTTTTTTAAAATTGCCTTGTTGTCTACATTCAATTCATTGTCCTACCTATATTAATATTCAGCTATTGGATAGTGGAATATCCTTGGAAATACAAAAAGAAATATGTACCCTTTCATTGTCTGACTATGGCATTAAATGAGGGGTTTGTGGCTGTGTTACTGACATCACCCCCAAGACAAGGAGAGGAACCACTACCTACTTGCTGTTGGCTGTGAATTAGGATCCGGACTCTGCACATTTTCTTGCTAACTTGTAGAGGTTTCTCCATCAAAAATTCAAATTATTTCTATCCAAGGGAGAACGTAGCTCATAGAACAGTTTTGCTTCCGAAAAGGCTATTAGTCAGTTTGTCTCTTGGTAACCTTGCTCCAGATTGTCTCTCCTGATAGACTCACATCTCTGTCCTCCAAATGCCCTCCAGACCATCTCTCTCATCCCTCTGCTCCCTCATTCCTGGGGGCTAGAAATCTTTGGTCCCTGTTCAATTTATTTTCACAGAAGAGCCCTGTTTTTTTTTTTTTAAAAAAAAAAAACTTTTTAACAGTCACACTTTGAAGCTGGAAGGCACATGTGTATCTATTGTGAGAGATGTTTTATTTTCCTCTGTATGAATGGACAGTTGTGCCAGATCCATTTATTAAATAGAATCCTTTTTACCTACAATGAATTGCAAGGCTTAATTATTTCAGCCCTCAGAGAAAACTTAGCCTGCATAGTACATGCAGAAAATACATATTTTGTAACTATTGTTTATGCATCCAGGTACCCAGGAGGCAGGGCGGGTGGACCTTTGTTACCAACTTGCTTTGTACTATATTCTGATGTGCGAAATGGTCACCTTTATTTACTTTTCTATCAATTTTTTGCCCTCTATGCGTAAGTATTTTTCTTATAAATTTTAAGGCATTTTCTTCCAATTCTAAAGTTAAACCTATTTTTGGAGTTTTACTGAATGTTATACAGTCACCTGTTTCAATATCTTGGTGAAGTTGGTATTGTTCTGGTTTTGAGCCTCTCTTCTTTGGCACTGATATATCCACCCATTATTTCAGCTTTTGCTTTATATTTTTCAATAGCAATTTTATGGTTTCTTTTTACAGGACCCACATTTTACTATCATTACCATTATGTGTTCTGTAGATATGGAACATGGAATGTTATTTTTCTATTTCCATTTGCAGATGATTTTTGCCACAACAGAGAAAAACAAATTATATTTTATATCTCTATCTTGTATACAAATGCCCTAATAAAGTCTCATTATTTTTGAACAGTTCACTTGATTTCACATTCTGGCCTGAAGAGCTTCTAGAGAAAAAAAATTAAATATAGCTAGCCCATATGATCTCCTGTCTATCTCTACCTAGTTTATTTCAGCCAGCAACCAGTCCTTTAACACGTTCCATATTTTTTCCTAATGCCATAAAACTGGCCATGGGCATGCTCTTTAAAGTCGCTGTTTAAGCTCTTGCTGAGAGAGAAGGAAGAGCCTTGCAGGAAAACAGTCTACCAGGAGGCTCTCTGCATGATACAGGTCGTGGGAGAGAGATCAGACCTGGAAATGATGTGACCCACAGGCTCAGAGCTATACAATACACCGTCCCATCTGCTAGGAAAAGAGCCGTGTGCCAGTAGTGAGGGCTGATAAAATACTCTTTAAAATCTTAGACACCAAGTACGATGACAGGGAGTGAAGGGGCAGGTTAGGATGGGGAACAAGAAAGAAGTCCCGACAAGAAAAAGTTTTATAGGACTGGAATATTTACAAGGCAGCTCCCGGGAGCTGAATTTGTGCGGCTTTGATTGTAGCATTAGAAACCCAAGCATCCAAACACCTGTGGGGCACTGAGCGCGTGTTTTGTAAAGAGTGCAGTGGCTTCACGTGAGCACGCTCAGAAGTTCACACTCACAGTGCAGTGGCTTCATGCTAGCACGCTCAGAAGCTCACACTCACAGTGCAGTAGCCTCCCTGAGCACTCTCAGAAGCTCACACTCACAGTGCAGTGGCTTCATGCGAGCACGCTCAGAAGCGCACATTCACAGTGGTAAATAATCTTTCTTTGTACCCCCTGCTTTGTCTAAACACTTCCCTTGTGGTGTTCTTGACTGTAAAGGCTGTTTTATCTTTTCTGGGGGGGAATAGTTCATTTCCTACCACCCTTTAAAATAAAGGGAAGGGGGAAATATGGTTATCATCTTTTTATGTAGTAAGATAATAAGGTGCCAGCACTTGGGGTTTTTTGTAATTTAATCAGAGTGTTTTATAGTCCGTAAAATCAGTCGCCTTCTGAATTCAAAAAATGGTGTTTTCCACAGGAAAAAGATTCACCAAGAGCACATATGCTTTTCCAATCCACTTGCTCTTGGTGTCTGCAGTGTTGGAGGAGGCATTTATGGCTAGCCTATACTTGTTCTAAATGTCATGAGTGACAGACTCTTAACATTAGAGAGAACATCTTCATTTACCATCATCTGAGTCAATATTGTTGCAAGAGACATTTGCTCAATCTAATAAAACACAAACTCCTTCAGCCTGGAAAAACAAAAAGGCCCTGAAACACCCCAAGATCATTTTTCATGAGACTAAGAAGAAAGAGTCTGCAGACAGAACAGCTGGATCCTCTTTAGGCTTTGAAAAGAACACACCGAAGGAAACACGGTCCTTGTTTTGCCCAGGAAGCTGGGTAGAAGCCCACAGCGGGGTCGTCCGACATCCTCCCTCTCACTCCCAACACTTCACTCTGAAAGGGAGCCAGTGTCTCTCTGTCATCCTGGGTGTCCTGGGCGTGCACGCGGTCTTTGGCACCAAAGGCCAAGATCTCTGTGGCATTGCCTTACACCTCCCTTCTCTCTCTTGTCTCTCACTTCCTGACTCAGCTAGTGAGGAAGCACTCTCTGGCCTGCTCATCTCAGTCCTGGGCTATTTCACAGGTAAATTGGCAGGCTTACTGCTCACCTTGGGGTAGCCATGTCTGTGACAGAGCACACAGCATTCACCCCCCAGCTCCCACACACTTCTAAAGAAAATGAGAGCTAACAACCCTAACTTGACAAACCACTGAACGGTAGTGATGTCTAGCTCAGGGCTACCTTCCTCTCAGGATCTACAACCCTGAGTGGGACATTGCTCATTCATTCATTCATTCATCATAGAAATGGAAGGCAATTGAGCATCTCCTGTGTGGCAGATAATGGAAGCTAACGGGCCACTGTCGCATGGCACACCATCCTCTGTCCACTCTGTACCAAGGCAGAATAGAAAGAGAGGGAACATTAGGGAGGGGAAGGAACCCCTCTCCTAATCCTATAGTCTGGTTGAAGTCTCTCACAAGCTGAGGATCAAGAATTCCAAGGCAATTTACAAGTTTTGCTGTGCAGGCTACCCGCAAGGCAACACTATTCTTTCTATACTGGGATATTTCAAACAGGCGTAAAGTAACAGCTGAGCCATGCTTAAGGCCTAAACACATCTGGTCTTTCTCCCTCTCCGGGTGCAAACCTGAGATTTTCTAGGAATCTCACAAGCCTCTGCATTTACAGTAAGAACTATCTCTCAAGCCTCTTGTGCAACCTTGATCCCCATTATTTTACTTCATCAGATTGTAATTCCATCAAGGTACCCTCAGGAACCATTCTATGGTCTCATTTATCAAATAGAAGAGGAAGGAAGATCCCTCAGAAAGCCCATGGTTATAACTTCCGAAGCTCCAGAAGTCCTTAAGTTTCCAGCTGCACTGTGGAGCCCATGGCTGTGTCTCCCTATTAACTTCCACAGCGAAATCTACGCTACGTCTCTTAATAAACACTCCAACTCTGAAAATCCTTTCTGCGCTGAAGCCAAGAATCCCAGCTTTATCTGAATAGAAAGAAATGTCAGAAAAGCCATTCAGAAGGCAGCATGGAGAGCTGTGCTCCGGGTGGGCCCCACGGCCACCGACAGCACTAATGTCTATAAGGTTGTCACTGACTCTGTCTTCCAGCTGCAGACACGGCGTGAACAAGACAAGCCTCTGCTTACACTTTTACAATAGAACAGCCACACTGGCTTCTCTTTTAGGCTGGTGGATATCACCATTGTTGAATAGAACATTGGTGTATACTGCATTCAATAACGGCAATGTGGAATCCATCTCTGGTTGACATGACTGAGATTTGTCACTGGAGTCTAGGAGGCAGAGGTAACAGACGTTGTTAAGCACCTGTAGTGTGTATGGCAGCCTCCAACAGTGAGGGAGTCCTAATGTTAGCAACTCCTGATTAGCCTTCTGTTGTTTTATAATCAGTTCACACACAGGGGCCTCTAAGATGCAGGCAGGTCAGGGGATGCTAGGGCTTAGTCCTGGTTACAAACCCATGAAACCTTTCAGAAATAGAGGCATGTCATAGGGAGTAAAGCTGAAATTAACCCATCATCTTCTGTGTGGGGGGAAGAAATGGCGTGGTTCCGGGGCTGGGAAAGAGCAGCAGGGCATATACCAGGCCTGGGCACACATGCCAGACATGTCCCTCGCTCTGACACTCTAAATCCTACTTACAATCAAAGCCACAAAGCAGTGAAGCAAAAGATTTAATTAGCTCTGGGCATTGGAAAGAGCCAACTCAGGCTTTTCAAGGAGCAACTGGATTTGCAAATGCATGCATCAAACTTTAATAACAAATTGGAGGAAATGAGTTCAAGTCAACTTAAATAGCATTCCAAGTCCATAGCACAACACAAGGTGCTCAGAGCACCCCACCCACTTCGGGGGCAACAGAGTAACACCAAGTTATGGAAGCTGATATGCCAAGAACGAGACCCACACTTGGAAATGGCTAAACTTAGCTTTCTTTAATACACACTAACACCTACCCATGCCTACACACACACACACACACACACACACACACACACACACACACATATTACTTAGCGCCATTGAGTTGTTGGTAGAAAAAGGATACACTATAATATACTATCCTACTCAGAATTCTTTTTGGGAAAAACAAAGCAAAACAAAAACTTTCCTGATACATCTTTCAAAAACAACCAGATTTTTTTTTTCAGTTTCATTATAAAAACAAAGAGCAATGACTCGTGATCTTTAGGAATGGTGTTTTGTCTCTGTTTTCAAAGCCCTTTAGGTCTAGGGAGTGGATTGTTCTTTGAGAAAGGGGCTGTGAAACATCTCTCTGATGGTCATACTCTCCCCTGCTCTCATCCACGCCTTTAGTTCTCGGGCAGAACTGTAGGAGGTGCATGGACTAAAATGTTCTCAGATAAAGAACTACCAGAAAACCCTGTGCTGCCCCTGCCCTCTTTAGAGTAGGGCAACCCACCCCACGTTAGCCTGGGAACCCTTGCCCCCAGGATGTAAAGCCCACGGCAGGCAGCTCTTCAGGGTTTTACTTACACACACACGCGCACACACACGATCAGGAGTCCATTTGCCTCATATCATGCCTGAGCCTTGGGAGAGCCACTCACCACTGACTCTTAAGCCTCCGCAGCCCCTGCTGGTCACATCTGTAATGAATCAGTCTGCTTCGTGCACTGTGCCTGTCTGCTCTGTCTCACCAGGATGACAAGACTCAGCACCACCCATAGTTCAGCCGGTGTGGTGGTCTAGGGGCCCTGGTGGAACTGATTTCCGTGTGCATGAAGCCTGTTTCCCATGGGCTGACGCACCGGGTGTGAGTTTGAAACGCTGTTCCCAGGAGTTTTCTCTCCGTTCTTGCATCTTGATAACTCTTGAGTGGAAATGTCCATTTCTACTAAATTAAATTTTCAGCAGCTCCTGTCTTCCTGAGAAACCACTGGAAATTGACCCGACTTTTCAAATGCCTGCGTTGCTGTTGAATACATCATCCCTCCTCTTACTCCCAGCATTTGGAAAGATGAGCATCGTATTAAAAGCCTAAATACAGTATCTGGCACCCAAAACACACACTGCAGTATTCTGAAGATGGGGCCCGTTTATGGCATCGCCTCTCTGAAGACAGGCCATGAAACTGGCTGACAATTACTATTCCTCTTCTGGCCTCGGGGTCCCTGACAAAGCGGCACAGAGCAGAAAGCAATTAGAAAAAGCAGGCAGAACGTCAGCAATGTGGCACCATGTGGCACCTTGCAGAATCTCCAAGGAGAAGGATTAAGGAAAATCATCCAAAGTAATTATCCCAAAGACTGGGTGAACTGAGACAAATCCCCCACAAGTTCTCAAGATGCATCCTAATGTTCTCAAACCCGGAGATGGAAGAATGTTTGTCCGAGTGACTTCACAGAATAAAGAATACTGTTCAGACGATCACCAATTCAAGGTAAACCTGCAAGTGTGCCCTGCTCTCCTCCTCTGCTATTTCCACTTCACTTTCTTCTACTCTGTAATTTCCCCCTCTCCTCTTGACCTCTGCCTCCTCCCCATCTCCTCCCTTTCCTCCCTCCACATATCTATGTACATGTGTGTTATATGCATGTATCTGTACATGCCCAAATGGAATATGCATGTATACACAAAAAGGTTTTAACTTTTCATTCTGGGTGTGTATTTGTGCACTTGTGTGTGCACACGTGTGACAGCACATACTTGAAATATGAGGACAACCTGTAGGATTCAGTCCTTTCTGTACCATAGGTGTTCTGGGGATCCAACACAGGCGGTCAGCCCTGGAAGCAAGCACCTCCACCCACTGAGCCGTTCTGCAGTCCCAAAGCTTTTAAATTTTAAAAATGTGCTAGATGATATCTTAGGGTTTCCACTGCCATAAAGAGACACCATGACCATGGCAACTCTTATGAAGGAAAATATTTAATTGGGACTGGCTTAGAGTTCAGAGATTTAGTTGATTATCATCATGGCGGGTGGCGTGCAGGCAGACACAGTACTGAAGGAGCTGAGAGTTCTACATCTTGATCTTCAGGCAACAGAAGGAATCTGTGTATCACACTGGGTGTAGCTTGAGTATATAAGACAAGTCTGAGTCCTGGGACCCACATACATTGTCAAAAAGGACTGACTCCCACAAGTTGTCCTCTGACTTTCAGGGGATTCGGTGGCATAAGTGTCCCAGCTCACTCCCACATAGAAAAACAAATAAGTTAACTAATTAAGACAAAATTAAAGCAAAATTAAAAATGAAGAGTACTTTTAAGTTGGCGTCATCTTGTTTAGCCCAGGATCAAGTAATACCACTCTTGGACATATACCCAAAAAATGCTCAAACATACTACAAAGACATATGCTCAACTATATTCATAGCTGCATTATTTGTAGTGGCCATTACCTGGAAACAACCTAGATACCTCTCAACTAAAGAATGGATAAAGAAAATGAGGAACACTGACTGAGGTTACAGACATTATCTACCATGCCCAGATTCAGGTATTCATTTTCAAGTTTGAATGAAGACTAATTTGATCATTGAATTTCCTTTGAACACAAAAGAATGTTTGAGCTCAAATGAGCCATTAAAAAAAAATGTGCTCTTAAAATAGTGGAAAGGTTGTATTTTAGAAGGCAGCCAAGAGCTTTTACCAAAGATCCACAAGGACCACTCCATACCTTCCCTCTGCGGCAAGGCGGTGCACTTTCAGAGACTGCTGGCTAGTTCCTGCACTCCTAGTCAGTCTGCTCAGAACAGGGGCCTGGAGCCCAGCTGCTCCCACACACAGTTCCTTAGCATTATCCAGAAAATTCCTCTGTATCTACCACCTATTTGGACTTCACATACTGACCAAAGCTGAAGTGAGTTCTGGACTCCATGAAATTATTTGCAGGCCACAACACTAAACAGGTCTATCAACCTGACTGTGCTTGAGAAACCTTAAACCATTTACCTTTTATCTTCATTGATAAATAAAGCCTGCGTAATGACTGCCATGGTTGGAGCAGGCTCTGGGCACATCTTTGTGCTCTTGTTATCAGCTCAGCTCTTGGTCCCTGAGGTCCCTTCTGCACACTCTACAGCCATGGCTGGATTATCCTGTCCACTGTCAGTCATGTTTAGACATTCACCTTTGTAACCACTGTGCTGTGGAAACCCCAGGACAAAGTTACCATGTCAGCACAAATTGCCTTCTCTTGATCAACCAGACATCCTGTGGCCTCGCAATCTAAATAGATATGCTCTGACAAATGGGATGCATTAAAATATTGGGCTGAGATAGACATAATTATAAAACTAAAGCTTTGTGGGAGCAAAACAGGATACAGTGCAAAGTTAATTTAAAAAAAAATAGAAATTTTCAGCTCTCTCCGTTTCAGGGGCAACTATATATACTTTCCCAAGTCAGCGTTTCCCTTTGTGCAGCCAAGACAGGGTCCAAATGATGCTGAGCCCTGCAGCATTGCTCCCTAGAAAAAGATCAAGAATAGGCTGTCCTTTCTGAAGAACGATTCCCAATAAAAAGCCAGAAGCATGTCAAGAGCGTTGGGGTCATGTCTTCCAATAGCCCCCACCACCGTAGTCGGAGTGAATTTCTCCTTTCACGGGCCATTTCCAGCCCCATCCTCCTGTAGCTAGGTGAACAGCAGCCTCCCAGGAAGACATTAGCATCCTGTTCGTCTACTGCACTGCGAACGGCTTGAAACACAGCTCATCAATTTCCTGTAAATTCTCCTCACCCCGCCCTTTATCGTTCCTCTTCTCGGGATCTGCGTGGTGCTGCCGCCGAGCCGTCACGGCCACTGTCCCTGGAAAGCCTCTCATTTTTCTTTTAGTGTTAGTTCTTACGAAGCCACAAAGCAAAACAAATTACCCCCATAAAATTATAATGGAGATCTGGAAAATTCATGAGAGCCCTCCTCCAGGATGACAGTTGCCACAACTCACGCTTGCTCAGACCCTTTAAGCACCCATCTCCTTGGCCCTCCAGAGCTGAGGGATCCTGGGAGTTTGCTTCGAGACCTTGGAGGGCAGCAGGGGCCTCTCCAGTCTCCCAAGCCAATCTAGACCTCTTCTGACCATGCTGCTGCGCCACCAAAGCTGTGCCAATCAACGTCGTAAGTGGTGACCTACGATCTGGATAACCCAATAGCAACAATTCACTTATTCTTTTTCTGCTCTCTCAAAAGGGACAAGCACTCTTGATTACCTCTGTCTACCAGAAAAATGTCCTCATCAGTTGGAGTCCAAAATATCTCACCCTGAGTCTGGTCTTCCTCTCATTCTCCTCCGTTGTTTCTGCTCCTCCCTCCTCTAAAACCATCAGGCCCCTCCTTGTAGCCCTTCACAGGCCTCATTCAGTAACATCCACCTGGATCAGGTGTCGGGTAACCAATCTACTTCTTATTATAAAGAACCCTCCCAGGCAGAGAGTAGGGGAGAGGCAAAAATACGTGACAGAAAAGTTTCTGCCTGAACCCACTGTTCAACCACATAGAAGGATGCACGCCTTTTTTTAACCAAAGGACAACTTTCAGAGCCTGTATCTGCAGAGGTCTGCAATTTCTCTGAATAACTAACTTGAAATATACCAAAGAAATATATTTAGGCTTAGATATTTTACTCTCCCATAGGATGGACAAAGATAAATTGAATGTAAAACACATCATTTTTTTTCAGTAGTTGGCATTTAATAAACAATAGCTTTCACTACTGTACCCAAACTAGATCAACTGTAAAAAACCTTAATTATGCCTCTGACAAAGCAGGAATTACTAACTGAGTGGCAATATATACAAGCCAAGCGGCACTATAAACTCATTTGAAACGCCTTCAAGTAATATCAGCTACATGGAGTAATGTTGGTACTTATAATGTTATTGACAAAAGCAAATCTAATAATGATGTATCAGGCAGGTCAGGGTGTTAGAACTGAGAGCACACAGTAGCAAAAGCTGCCATATGGCTCCTGGTTCGTGGAACTCCAGCCTATGTGGAGTGAGAAAGTAGAGTCCGAAACAGGACACTGTGTAGTGTCATGGGCAGTATGTGAATAGATACACCATCGTCAGGACCCCATCGAGGAACGGTAGGGTTGTGGTTGATTTTATAACCCGAGTTGTATTTATATGGTATTCTCCAAAAACATGTGCTGATTACTTAGCTAAAACCACTTGCACAGTTGTATGAACCTGGCTGCTCATGGAGGACCTTGGCAGAGAACTTCTAAATCCTCTCTTTACAGTTGGTTTTTCTTTGCGTTTGTCTGACTTAGTTCTTATAACAAAGTAATCGGTAAATTGGCTGTGAACTACCTCAGTTTCCTGTAGTGTGCATTTCGTCTTCTCTTCCCACACTCCAGCAAGGAGGTGTCGGGCAAGCAGGTCAGCCCTCCTCTAGGTCCAAGCCGTTCTTGGCCAGCCCTCCTGTCTGCAGGTCTAGCCTGTCCCTCCTCCCTCATCCTGCCATGTGGACCAATCCTGATTCCTATGTGGACCAATCCTGATTCCTACCTTCTTTCTCAACAGACATTTGTAGGAAAGGTCTAGACACTTCCCTCCACTTTATCGGCTCCCGGTCACTCTTCAGCGTGAGTTCATGTATACACTGCACTCCTGGGACAGCCTTGCAAGTGTCTCCAGGAACTATTGGTCACGCACAGAGGCCACCTCGCATTTTAAATTTTAAAGCCTCTTTGGTGTCTTTTGCTAACTGGTTAGCCTGGAACGCTTTCCCCTGGCCAGACTAATGCCATCTTATTTTTATTAATTCTAAAGTCCCAACTCAAATGACAGTGGCCAAAGAAGGCCTTTCCAATCCTTCACTCCATCCATACCCACTAAAGGTGAGCTGTCTCTTACATTGTATGACTCTCTTACATCCCTGATGGAATTGAGAAGTTTCTTTTTCCTTTTGTGCTTTTATCTTTTGTTTTTATAGCCTTTCATGCATTTAGATCTTTAGTTCATTTCAGCAGTGATTTAGAGGTTTAGTGTCGAGGTTTTTTTACAGATTTTATGAGTATGTACGTATCTTGTGACAAGGCAGATTTTATCCTTATTTATGCTCTCTTATGCTATTTTGATCTTCTAAAGTATTTCTAGTAGCTGATTATTCATTGCTAGTATATAAAAAGCACTAGATCTTTGCATATTGAGCTTCTATTCTGAACTTTGAGACCTAGATACCTCTTTCATCCCTAGCAGATTCGTTGGATTTCGTGTAGAGATGATCATTTTAGCTGAACTCAAACAGCTTGACTCCTTTGTTTCAACCACAGTCTCTTCCTTCCCTATCTGGATTCATTTTGATTTCCTTGCCGTATGCCACTGCGCAGAACCTCGCTTATAAAGTGGAGAAGTTGTGATGTGAGAAGCTATTTCCTTGTCCCATGTGAAGCAGTAAAAATGTCTTTGTTTTTAATTTGCTATGGAATCCTTGTCTGGCAGCCGCCACACACACACCCCAGTACCCCCTCAACACCCCTCAGTGCCCCCCCAGTTATTTAAGATATTTTCTTACTGTTTTGCCCTCACCGCTTTTTATAAGTAATGTGCTGTCATCCTTCCCTTTGTCTTCCTGCACATAGCATCTTTTCTTATTATTTCTTTCAAGAAGTTCCTATCACTGACTAAAAAATTTGACGATAATGTGCCCTAAGGGTTTGTTTCTTTGTTTTACTGTTTTGTGCATTGAGGCTTTATTGAGATTCTTAGAACATTTTTACATTTCTCCTCTAATTTGGAATATTTTCAGGCATTACTTTTTTGAGTCACTTTTTCCTTTGTGTTTTGTTTCCGTCAGACGTACACGTATAAACGTGTCCCTTCTTTTGGCAGACTCCAATCAAGTACAGATTACATTGCTTGAAGCTATCCCAAGATTGCTCATTATTTGATGATTAAAAAGTAGTTTTCTGTGTTTCCTTTGAATTGTATCTATTGCTAGATCCTTTCAGAGTTTATGTACATGTGCATGCACACACACGTATGTGTTTATATGAGGAGATGTGCTGTGTGTAGGTGCAATCACCTGTGCGTGCAAAGAGAAGCCAGAAGAGGGCATCAGACATCCTCCTCTCTCACCATCCATCACTTTGAGGCAGAGTCTCTCCTCAAAACTAGGATTTGTTTGTGTTTTCTCAGCTACATTGAAAACCAGCAAACCCCAATGATCCTCATGTCTCTGCCTCTCAGAGAGGTAAAGTTGCAAGTTTTTGCAGGAACACCTTGCTCGTGACATGGATGTCGGGATCCAGGCTTCAGTCCCTAAGATTATGAAGCAAGTTGTCTTACCTGCTGAATCTTCTCTTCAGCCCTACTGTGATGTGGGGTTCCCCTCTATGTGCTGTGAATACTACTGGTTAATAAAGGAGTTTCTTTGGGCCTATGGCAGGGCAGAATAGAGCCAGGCAGGAATCCTAACAGAGATATAGAAAGAGAGTAGGTGGAGTCAGAGTGATGCCATGTGGTCACCAAAGGAGACAGATGTCCCTGAAACTTTACCAGTAGGCCATAGCCTCGTGGTGATACACAGATTAATAGAAATGGGTCAATTTAAGATGTAAGTGTTAGTTAATAAGAAGCCTGAGCTAATAGGCCAAACAGTGTTACAATTAATATAGTTTCTGTGTGGTTATTTGGGTCTGAATGACCAGGAAACAAACGAGCAGTCTCCGCTTACTTACACTGCTGCCTCTTAAAGCTCACTTACTTTATTTCTACAATGTTTGCTCTCCTGTTAATATCACACAATGGACTTTTGATCTTACACATTGCAGTTTCCATGTCTAAAGCTCAAAATTTTAAATATCTTCTGTGCCTCTACATGGCTTTTTTGGGAGGATGAGGGGTTGGTTTTTCTAGACAGTTTCTTTGTGTAGCTGTGGCTGTCCTGGAACTAGCTCTGTAGACCTCAAACTCCCAGAAATCAGACTGCCTCTGCCTCCTACGGGCTGGGATTAAAGGCATGTGCCACAACCACCTAGCTCTACACAACTTCTTAAATACATGGAATATTAATATAGTATCTATTTTAATGTCCTTGTACAAATAAGAACATCAGCCAGCTAGTTTAAAATAGCCACGCAAACACTTGACCAGCCCCAGACTCTGCACCTCAGTAAACTTTTACTGTTGGGGTTGTCTTCTGAAGCCACGGGGCTTCTCTCAGGGTTTTACATGTTCACTGATCATTAAGTGGTATGCACTTATCACATAGGAAGCTAAGAAACTATGACACAATTGAAACAAGAAAACCAATTAGCTTTATGTCCTCATCCATCCATAACTCTTGTTATTTTACCTGCATTCCATCCTTACTCATTATCTAATTCATCCTACCCTTTCTTGGTCTCCTTACTAAAGGTTATATATACTCTGTCTAGCCACACCTACAGACATACATGTATACATTATAGACTGCTGTCACCTGTGGGGGAGGGAGAACGGGCAGTTCTTGTCTCTCTGAGTCTGAATCAGCTCACTTAATACTGACTCAACCCACCCATTTCGCTCCTGCAAGCTTCATTATTTCATTTTTTACACTACATAAAAGCCCATCCTGTGCATAGCCCACATTTTCACTACACAGCACCTGCTGATGGGCATCTAAGATGGTGCATTTCCTTGCCCCGGTTGATGTGGGAGTGATTTCTTATTAATAAAGAAACTGCCTAGGCCCATTTCATAGGCCAACCCTTAGGTAGGTGGAGAAAACAGAACAGGATGCTGGGAGAAAGAAGTTGAGTCAGGGAGTCACCATGATTGTCCCACTCCAGACAGACGCAGGTTAAGATCTTTCCTGGTAAGCCAGCTCGTGGGCTACAAAGATTAATAGAAATGGGTTAGATTAATATGTAAGAGCTAGCCAATAAGAGGTTGGAACTAGTGGGGCCAGGCAGTGTTTAAAAGAATACAGTTTCCGTGTAATTATTTCGGGTATAAAGCTAGCCGTGCAGGTGGCCGGGTGCTGGGGACGCAGCCCCGCCGCTCTTATTTCAACACCCGGTAAACAGAGCAGCAGCAGACATGGTGTACAAGGTGTGGTGGGACGTAAAGCCCTTTGGGTATATGTTGAAAGGAAGAGTTGGGTCCTATGGCAGACAAAACATTTCCTATAAACACAGATTATTTCATCTGGCAGGTATTCACTCCTAGGTATTCATCAAAGATAAACAAAAGCCTGTGCCACACGAAGGCCTAGACCCAAACATTCGCAGCAGCTTTATTTAAAATCACCAGCACTACCAAGGCAAACAGCCCTGATGAGTAGGTAAACAAACCAGAGACACGCACTCAGCGTTAAGCTAAATTCAGCCCAAAGGGATAAAAGCGACTGTCACCTGCAGCAATGTGGATGATCTCAAAAGAAAGCTGCATCAAAAATGCTAATCACAGAAAGGTAAAGCCTCCTCCATGATCCAATCCACAGGAAACTACACTGTTGAGGAAAAATCAGGCCAGCGGCTACCAGGGCCAGGAATGAAGGAAGTGATTCACTACAGAGAGGCTCCAAAGAACATCTTAAGGTGACAGAAATGTTCTACCTGTTAGTTGTGGTCGTGACTGTGGGACTGAGTGCATTTGTTAAAATCTGCCCCTCTTGTACATTCCTCTAAGGACCGCTGCCGAGAAACTGAAGTCGAACTCGAGACTCAACAGAACCAGAGACAACGTAGCTCAAGGGTTTGGCACTGGGCTTCTCTGAGGCTTTTGTTCTGAATGGTTTGGAGTTAGCAGCAGGGTCAGAAACGGGGACAAACATACAGAGTATTTCTCATCACTATCGCCAGATGAACTCGGATACATGTCCCGTGGCCAAACAGGTGCTGTCTGCAGAATGTCGTAAGCAAACCAAGCTGACTGCTGGGGTGTGGGGAGAGGTCTTGCTCAGGGGTTACTTCCAAAGGGAACAAGGGCACAGCCACAATCTGAACAAAGCAAAAGCAACTCCAATTGTGTAAACAACTTGCTACCCAGTGTCTGGGATCCACTCATGATCTTCTGGGCTCCTCCAAATGGTTTGTGTCACTTTTCTGATTCTGCCCTCTGCAGCACACACACAGCCTGTCTTCTAGGCTTAGGCTGTCTCCCCTCCTGCTGCTCTTCTTGGTGGTTGTCTCACAAGACTGGCATCTCCACAATGCTGAGATGGCTTGTTAACACCAGGCTGCACTTTCACCAACAGCCTCCCCTAGGCTCTCTTCAGGAACTCCCGTCCTGCCCACAGTGTCAGGACTCAGCTACTCTCTATGACCCCTTCATGCCTTCAAAACCAGCACCACCTGGGTGACTCTTACACTTCCAAGTTCAGCTGCCAGCACAATGGCCACCCTGACCACCCCTGGAACACAGCTTCTGAGTCCTGCCTTTGGGAAACACTTCCTAGAAGATGTCCTACCAATGATGCTGGTCTCTTCTTGGTCCCTGCTGATTTCTCAGCCCCAGCTGACCAGCATCCATTGTCCCAGCAAAGCAAAGGTTCTGGTGGTTCTGGTCTCTTGTTAATCACAGCCGATTCTTCAGCCCCAACTAAAACCAGAACCACAGGTCACAACTCAAAATAACAAACAGCTCTGAAAGAGTCACTGACTCTGAAACTTCCAAAGCCAGGCCTCGGTCGTCTGCATGGCTTTCTACGTTCTTATCTTCCAGGCTCCCACAGGAAAGCTCACCAAGCTTTGAACCCTCAATGTCTTTTTCACCCAAATTTCCAAAGTCTTTCCACAGTCCTTCCCAAACAGCATGGCCAGTCATGGTCTGTCAAAGCAGTATTCCTTTATCTTGGTACCAGCGTGTCTTAGTCAGGGCTTCTACCACTGTGATGAAACACCGTGACGAAAGCAATTCAGAGAGAACAGGGATTATTTGACTTATACTTCCATATCTGTTCTTCATGGGACGACGTCAGGGCAGGAACTCAAACAGGGCAAGAACCTGGAGTTAGGAGCTGATACAGAGTTGATGGATGTGTGCTACTTACTGGCTTGCTCTTCGTGGCTTGCTCAGCCTGCATTTTTATAGAACCCAGGACCACCAGTTCAGTAATGGCCCCACCCTCAATGAGCTAGTCCCTCCCCCATCAAATCACTAATTAAGAAAATGCCCTACAGGCTTACCTACAGCCAGATCTTATGGAAGCACTTTCTTAATTGAGGTTCCCTCCTCTCCGATGACTTTAGCTTGTGTCACGTTGGCATATAAGTAGCCAGCACACAAGCCAAGAGTGATGACAGAGAAAAGAATCCCATAATTTCACTCAAGGCCATACACCCAAAACCCTAGAGTCTTCCATTATATCCTACTTCCCAAAGGCTCCCACGCCTCAGAGCAGCATCTGGTGCAGACCCAGCCTTTAATGGACCCTTAGGGAACACTCAGATCAAGCCCCCAACCATAGCAGTGCTCAAAACAGTATTTGCATTTTTCCATGTCTGGCCCCTTGCTGGGTACTGAGCTCATTAATGAAAGGAACCGTATTTTATTTGTCTTGTCTCCCTCTCCCACCCTCAAGCTCCGACCTACTCCCCCCAGCTAGCGCATTGATCAGTTGATGATCAATGACATCTCTCCTCTGTTCTGTTTAGCGGGCTATCTAATGATGTCCCCTGCTAAGTTCAGAATCTTGCCTCAAACGTTGCCTCATCAAAATTCTCTATTTTCCTTTTCTTTCCTTTCAAGCTAATGCGGCTACATAAGTCTTAATATGGCTCGGTGGCTGGTGGTGGGCACAGAAATTTTAGCGTATATTCTCAGTATTTATTTATGTGAAAGATAGGACCCTAATGGTAGGTTTGGTTTTTTTTTCTTACACAAACTAACAGCTTTGTTTCTGGATAGATACTGATCAGTGTCTCTTGAGTTAATTTAAGAAATAACTACTAATTATATAAGAACACATTCGCATTTTAAAGTCAGGAGCTATGAGGTATTTCATGTGTTTCTTTATTCCTAGTGACTTCTAAAGAGCCTGTTACTTTGTACAGGGAAGATGAAATATGCCTTTCAGAATGGGAAAAGAAGTTGGGACCCCCACCACACCCAAAGCTGCACCTGAAAACCAGAACTCGGTGGCATCACTGACTCAAGATAACCAGACACAGTCCTAGACCCCATGACGCCCACTGGACAGTCTATAAGCAGAGACCAAGAGCAATGCTCTGCTCTGCACATCTGGAGAGACACCATCTCGATCTGCCCCGAGGCTAAAGGTCTCCCCAAGATCCTGACCCTCAAATCAAAAACTTCTGTTAAAAACTGGACCTAACCTTCAGTTAAAATGTGTTCCACAAAGTGAGCTTATAATTCGCAATCCTAGAGAAGCTAAATGAGAACGTGAATCCAAAGACAAACATATAGGCATCCCCCT
>NC_022027.1:44882704-44897685 GCF_000317375.1 Microtus ochrogaster
GAAATCCTCAATAAATAAATAAATTAAAAAATAAAAAAAAACAAAAAATAAAAAAAACAAACAAAAAAAAATGTGTTCCACAGGTGGGCAACCTTGGGGAGAGAAGCTTAGGGCCATAGTTAGTAATTTAAAGTATGAACCTTGTATGACGACCCTCAGCATAACAAACTATAACTTCTGTTACATAGCTGCATGCATCTACCGTCTTGCTCAGAACAGAAGGGCAGATGTAACCTCCTCTACAGTGCAGCCTGTATCTGGTGCCACTGGGGTTTCTTGTCACACAAATTACAACACAAACTGAGCTCTGAGTCTCTTTTTCTGAGACTCCTTCACTGAAAGGAGTGGGGTCGTAATTCGAGGTAGACGTCGGTGGAGAGCAGGCTGCTGCTCTCCTGGGCCACCCCTTGAAGACCCCTGCCATACATACAAGCTGCCTTTCTTTAAAGGCTACCCACTATTCAAGATTGTGTGGCTTCTGAAATGGTTCTCACCTACAAATCAGGTCGTTCACAGTAGCAGGGAAGGGGAGAAAACAATTCACAAGTCCAGAGCATTGACCTCGTCTTTCGTTACACTCTTGAAAACCACAATGCATTTAATCCAAGCGAACTTTTCCTACCCATCTGGCTCACCATTTTCTCTGCTACTTTCTGTTGGTCACAGTTCAGGGTCAAGACAGCAAGAGGGAAAGGTTGACTGGGTGGGACACTATTTGCTGTCCTGGCTAGATGTTTTTTGTCAAAAAATCTGGGAAGAGGAACCTAAGTCAAAAAAAAAAAAATGCCTCCATCGGATTGCCTGTAGGCAAGACTATAGGGCGGTTTTTTTTATTAATGATTCATATGGAGGAGCCAAGCCTTCTTTGAGTGGTACCGTCCCTGGGCACGTGGTCCTGGGATGTATACAAAAGCAAACTTATACGTCCATGGGGGGAAAGTCAGTAAGCAGCATTTTTCCATGGCTTCTGCTTCAGTTCCTGCCTCCGGGTTTTTGCTTCCCGGTTCCTGCCTTGCTTGAGTTCCTGCCTTGCTTCCCTCTATGGACTGACTTAGGATACGAGTCTGATAGAAGCAGTAGACAGCAGATGAAGACACTTGCCTGACACCAGTTCTAGGCATCAAAATCATGGATAGGATTATCAGTCAGAGGCCACCTCGTATAAAAAATTCCTGGAAAATGGGATTTTTTTAAAAAAATCCAATTCTAGGACATGCCTGTTCTTATCTGTTGTTTCCTGATCACAAGCAGCTTGGGGAGGAAAGGGTTTCTTTGGCTTTATGGTCACTTGAAGGAAAGCTGAGGTAGGAACTCAAAACAGGAGCCAGGAGGCAGGAACTGAAGCAGAGACCATGGAGGAAAACCCTTTACTATCTCACCCTCCACGGCCTGTGTTCATCTCTCTTTGTGATACAAGCTAGTCTATACCTGCCTAGAGATGGCACCACTCACAGCAGACTGGACCCTCCCACGTCAATCCCTAATCAATGCCCCCAGGCGTGCTCCTAGGACAATCTGACAGAAGAAACTGAATGCCTTGGTTAAGGTCCCATCTTCCCAGGCAACTCTAGTTGGTGTCAAATTGCCAAACCAGTGAGCACAGTGCCCTTATTTTTGACAAGTATTTCATTAAAACACAGTAAAGGGGAATATATCAATAAAATTAGTATAAATAAGTAAATATTGAGCACATTAGCAGTTATGCTATATTTGGAACCATAGAATAGCTTTTTAGAATCTACTAGAGGGGCAGAATCCTTCCCCTGGACAATGTTTGTGTGCCCCTAGCCCATGCCTATTGACCTATTACAGAATACTAAACTGTCTTTCCTGGTGGTTTACAAAACATCTCCATCTCTAAGGCTCCCTTCTGTCTTCTTCAGCTCTGGAGGATAGATCCATGAAGTCAAGATGACCCTGGAAAAAGGATAAGATTTTCCACCCTTGAGTGTAGGTCCCGTGCTTCTCTGAACCTCAGCTCTTTCCACACATACCACCACCCAGCCCTGTGTCGTGTGAGTCTTGACTCACGATAAATTCTAATCTGCCTTAAGTACAGATTGCTGGCTGGGCCACCAGAGTGGCCTTTTTCTCTCTTGGCCCTTATGATAAAACTGATATTCTTCAACAAGAGAATCCAAATGACTTCTGAATCTTTTTCCATTAGCAATCAGTTGAAATTCACTTAATACTGTAAAAGCAAGAAGCGCTGTTTTTTTTTTTAATGCCATTTTATAATGAGACTTGCTTGGAACTACTGTTGGCAGAGTTGATGCTATTTTTGTCACAGAATTAGCATATATTCTGCCTCATCCAAATCACTTTCTCTTTCTCCTCTCTGCCCTTTTCCAGAACCCCCCAAATTGGCTGGAATATAGAACAGAATTTCCCACAGCTCACAGACACCACCCATCTGTCTCTAATTTCACAAAATGACAAACCAAAATGGCCCTAAGAGCCAAAAATGTTATTTTCTTCTTCTCTCTGGTAGCCCAGTTAGGCCAATAGGTTTTTATTTTCCTTTCATATAAGCAAGGCATTTAAAGCTGAGTTGAGAAAAGAGAAAACAGACTCCAAGCAATCTGACAACAAGCAACTTGTGGCTGTGCTATTGATGAGAACTTGCGAGAAGCCAGACCCTTCAGATCAAGGTGAGGGAAGTCAGCCCAGTGTCTGAGAATCGTAGAGATTACTGCACTTCCCCCTAAAAAAATAAAAGATTTCATCTGAATCTGGGAGCAATCCTCTAACATGGGGCACAGTGTGTGAAACACGTCTCTCCCCCACTGACTTTTATTTGGCAATGACTTTGTATCTCAGGACAAGGACTTTTTGAGGTAAACCATTATCTCCCAAAGAAAACAGTTTCTGGGTTTCTTTGTTTCATCTTCCAGAGGACCTTAAAATAAGCTGAGGTTGTAAGAAAAACAAATGAAATGGAGACAGACACAAAGACACAGAAAGAGATTGAACACAGCTCCAGAGCATCAAGGATGGCAACCAAACACCAATTCCAATCGCTTTGTTTGCCTGGACGCTTCCTTTGGAAGGACACATTCTGACAGAAGACGCAGATTCAAACTCAGGAAACGAGCACACGGAATTAGTCATATTTTTGAGAAGTGGGCACGACAGAAGGTCTTTAATTTAAAGTCAGAAATCCTTACTGAGCTCTGATCCCAGGCTTAGTTTGAGGTCCGCTGAGACTTGCTCTTCACCCAGTTCCAAACACCAGTGATCCGCAAGCATCCCTCTGGGAAGGGGACATGAGAACTTGAGTCGCGATAAGGATGCAGCACCTGGAACAAAGAGAATGCCATCAAAAGTCAGGGAAAGCTCCAACATGGGCAGAGCTGCCCATTTTCTCTGAGGCTCCCGAGAGGGACACATACTCCCAGAACGGCTTGTCGGTAGGATAGCAGAGCACCTCCCTACATCCTGCAGGCCCCCTTCGCTACTATGTAGCTCCCGGAGCACGTTCCCTTGCTTTAGGCCCAACAAGCTCCTGCTGCAGCGGGAGAAGGGCATGGAATAAAAGAAGAGAAACAAACCAAGGGCCTGAGATGAGTTTTGACAACTCCCCCTGCTGGGAGCTCTCGCGGAGTTGCCCGCTGACCACAGCAAGGCGAATACGGGTGGTGGTCTTGGGGGCTTTGATATGGGCACCGGAGTGTTGAGTATGCCGTCCCGAGACTGTCTTACAGTGTTCCTTTGTTTATTCTAGCCTCCAAAATGACCAACACTACCTGCACATCACTTTCTTCATTCTAAGCGGCGCAGCTGTGGATGAGTCCATCCTTCCTGAAGAACCGCAGCCCTTTGCTGCTTTAAGGCTGACCTTCAGAACGCTCCCCGTGCCCGCAGCCCCAACCAGCTCTGCTTTGATACCTGCTCTCAACTTAAAATCATTCAGCCCAGGAAGCATTTCTTTACCTCTAGGTCAGATACTCATATGTGTTCCCTAGGAACGGCATCCGGCTTCTGGGTGCTATGTAATCATATCCTATATTAAATGCTTCCTGAAATATCTGTTCCTCTAGACACGCAAAATAGACCACTCAGTCATCAGTTCCATGAGATCAAGAAGGATTATCCTTTATTGATAGATGTGGTCCCAAAGCTTTGCACACTGCCTGGCTCAAAATTCTAACTAATAAGCTTTTGTTCAGTTCACCGAGGAGTGGGTGGATGGAGAAAGGAGTATGTAAAAAAGTCAGAGCCATCGGTCGCAGCTGAAATCTGCCTGCAAGTCTTTTCTTCTGAGGGCCAAGACTCTCTTTCTTGGTATATTGTCTTCAGAGTCATGGTTCCAGAACGTTCTCTCCCTGAAAAGATAAAAAGCTCCCCCTTTGATAGAGTTGCCCTTGGGATTTCTCCCATCTCTGCACCTCTGCCCTCCTCCTGGCTGACCTCCTTCTGAGGATCACTGTCTGTTTTGTAGTTAGCACTTCGAGGAGCAAGCAGTGTTGTTAGACCTGTCCTGGCTTTACAGATGGTTTTCTTCCGAGTCTGGTGGCCATCTTTCCTTGTTGCTAAAATCTGGTGCTACTTCTGTCCTCATGAACTGGGTGTGTGTGTCCTCCTCGCTTCTCATCTCTGTGACTTCAGCATTCCCAAAGGACGCCAGCCCTATACAAAAGCAGAGAAGAAGGTAATGGAAGCCTTCTGGTGAGTTGAGCTTTACCCACCATGAGAAGCCAAGGACACGTTTCCTTGGGGAGCAATCAGAGAGAGGGTTCCTCTGAACCTCGGATGACTTCATAAACAAGCAAGGAGAACATCTCCGAGTCGGCCAGTCTCCTCGTGAGTTAGGGAAGGATGCCGGGCTGTCTCAGAGGAGACTTCAGCGGACAGCAGATGCTTCCATGTTGGCATACAGCCACCGGAGTTTAATAACTGGGAGAATAATAGATGAGCCCAAAGCTGTCTCCAAAGGCCAGCAAATCTATGTAAGGACCGTTAGCACAGATGAGAAAATACACATTTGTGCGCAAAACTGATGATGGATAAACAAAGCCCACCCCAGTCCCCAGATGATGGCAGACTGCTTAGAGCTTGTTCACACCATGATACTTCTTACCTCTTCAGTGCCCACCACCTGTGCTGCCCAGGAGCTGGTCCCCACCCCTTTCATCTTGCCACCCATGTTTCCTATGCTTGCTTCTATTTACCTCTCCTAGGAGGTGTGCCCCGAACCCTGGAGAGAATGGGGTACACCTTCCTCCTCATCTTTATCCCTACAGGTACCATGTTGTCTGCCCCTCCTGCTGCTCTAGAGGAAGAAGAGAGCTTGTTTATGTTTGTATTGCCAACTCTCTCAAATAGCACCTTGCCTGCACGAGGTCCCTCAGCCAAACTGAGAAATACGCTGAATGAATGCATAAACCAGGAAGAATTAGTTAGGTCCAGATCTCAGATGTAAGGCAGGAGGATTTCTTTGTAAGAACAAGCACAAAGTATAAGATGAGATTAGCTCCAGGTCCTGGGCCATTGCTTTCGAAAACCTTGTTACCAGAAGTCAAGATCAGTATAAGACTTTGATATGAAACCAATTTCATAGATAAAGTCTGTGGTGGTTAAAAGAAAACATCCCCCAAGGGGATGACCCTGTTGGAGTAGGTGAGGTCTTGTTGGAGAAAGTGTGTCACTACAGAGATGGGCTTTAAGGTCTCTATATGCTCAAGTCATGCCCAGTGAGACAGTTCACTTCCTGTTGCCTTTGGATCAAGATACAGAATTCTCCAGCACCATGTCTGCCTGCACACTGCCATACTCCCAGTTAGCATGCTCCCCGATATGATAATGGACTAAACCTCTGAAACTGTAAGCCTCCACCTCAGTTAAATGTTTTCCTTTATAAAAGTTGCCGTGATCATGCTGTCTCTTCACAGCAATGGGAACCCTAAGACAGGGTCCTTCCGACTCCAACCCTGGTGGCAATAGAAGAATCTAGAAAAGCTAGCAGTATTTGCAGTGGGTGGATGAAAGCCCTGCTCTGGATTGGCAGGGGTTGAAAAACTTAGAAAGTGGCAGATGGGTGGGAGGAAGTAGAGAGGCATTTATTTGGGGAGAGAGAATCAGTACACTGTCCTGATAGAATCTCCCCAATCCAATCTGCCCCTCCTCCCTCAGCATGCGCCAACCTCCACCCCAGCCCTCTTTAAATTTGTTGACTATGCCAAAATCCTTCTTGTCTCCAGGCCTTTGCGCATGCTCCTTCCTCTGTCCTGAATTTATATCTACTTACACCTTGAAGTATAAACTCCTTCTCCTCTGTAGATTTTAGATTAAACATTAATCTTCAGTGAGGGCTTTGATGGTTACCTTATTGGCTGTATATGGCCCCCATCACAGCCCATTAATCTCAATATTTTTTTCCTTTCATCATAATATTTATACAGCTTGTAATTGCTTCATGTATCTATCTATTTACCAGTGGTGTTAAGAGGGATAGTGTTCCTTATCGGAGAAAATTCCAGTAGGACACAGGGGTCTTCGCAGCGGGTTCGCTGGATTGCCTCTTGCATTTCATAGGTCGCCTGGCACTTAGCCGGAGGTTATTGCTGCCAGCCCTGCTGTCGCTGTAGTTCTTATTTTCAACAGAATTCCTTTAGTATTTATAAAACCGAGCAGACGCATCAAACTATTGACTGGACCATGAGCTGTTTCATCTTCTAGATATTTTATTTTTAATCTAGAACAATCCATTAACACATTCAGGACCACCTCAGAATTCAGCGATATGTTTTAAAGATGACTTGTAGGTCCTAGTTAACTCATGAATAAATCCCTCTTGATGAAAGAAAATGCAATTTCCTGATTAAGGGGTTTAGAAACAATCAAAACGGGGTTAAAAATAAAACTAGTGGGAGCCAAGCACACCAAAGAATAGCTGCTGGCATTAGAATCTCCCAAAATAATGTTCCAGACTCTGATTTTACATGAAAAGATAAATAAAACAATTGCTTGCCAAGCTACATAAGACATCATAAGTTCTCAGGGAATATAGAGCAGGAACTAAACCTCAACAGGCCTACAGAGTCTAGAACTTTCCCGTCCCAGATTTTTCCTAGCCACTTTGCTTATTCCCTCATCTAACTTTTCATCATTCTTGAGATGAGGCGCCATCAGTGGTCTGGTCTTAATTACCCAAACCAGGACTGTTAAGTTAATTGAAAACAAAATAAAACAGAAAATATGCCCTAAGCTAAGTTTTTAAATGAGCTTTGGTAGTTTTTGCAAAACCATGATACAGTCCCTGCTCAGTCCCTAGGCAATCTAAACATTAGCAGTGTATGTGTGTGTGCATGTGTGCGTGTGTGTGCGTGTATCTCATCACAGCCATGTCCCATCTCCTTTAAGCTAGCTTTTAAAACTAATGAGTTATAAAGAAAATTTTGCTTCCTACATGGAATGCTAGCGGCTTTATTGTCAGCTTCTGGAAGCTTATCATTGGAAAGAGATGGTTAGAAATTATGCAGATACAGTACTCGTGTATATATTCTTGAAAACATTTTTAATCAACATGACATTTGGAGGCAGAGGACAAAACTTTTCTAGTCATCTCTCTTCTCCCACCCAAACATCACGGTTCCTACACACATCCTGCTGTGTTCCAGAAATCTATTGCTGTTTCACCTCATAGAGATTATCCCAAGATCTCTGTAGGAGAACCCAGTGCTCTTTTGTTTATTAATGTCTGGTTGCATAAGATAAGAGCAAGATGGAGAACTATGGGAGAAGCCAGAGAGAAGAGACATTAATTGTGACAAAGCCAATTTTTTTAAACGAAGTATCCCACAGGCTGTTTCTATTAATCTGCACCAAAAGCCCATGAATACAAATTCCTTACTGTTTTCCAGATGAGGAAACTGGAGTTCCGTTCGTGAGAGGCTACAAGACTCAACTATACTCCTGAACCAGTAAAAAGTAAAACTGGGCTTTGAACTCAAGACTCCAGCCCCGCAGATCATTCTCCATCCTCCACACTATGGAACCAGTTTCACCTCTTCTGCAGCTTCCTCACCAAGGCACGGGAAATGGACCAGTGTTGCCAGGGAAACGAGGGTTCCTGTTAGGATTTTAGCCTTGCTAATAAAAAAGAATTTAAAAAGAAACTCAGGATAACGCTTAAAGACCATGCTACGAAGATTTGGGGGTACCCAATCAGGGATCACAATAGGAACAGTTACTAGAGAAATTAGGGTCCCATCTGGACTCTGTGCTGGTTGGTTTTTGTCAACTTTTGATAAACTAGAGTCACATTATAAAGGAAACATCAGCGGAGGTATCGCCTCCATCTGACTGGCCTGTGGGCTCGTCTCAGGGCATTTTCTTTGTTGATGGTTGGTGTGAGAGGACCCAGCCCACTGTCGGCAGTGCCGCCCGTTGGCAGGTGATCCTGGTGATCCTGGGTTATAGGAGAAATTAGGCTGATGTCTTAGTTAGGCTTAGTGTTGCTGTGAGGAAGCACCATGACCACAGCAAATCAGGGAGGAAAGGGTTTACTTGGCTTACACTTCCACATCACTCACTGTTCACTACGGAAAGAAGCTGGGACAGGAACCCAACCTGGAGCCAGGAGCTGATGCAGAGACCATGGAGAAGTGCTGCTTACTGGCTTGTTCCCCATTTCTTGCTCAGCCTGCTTTCTTATAAGAGCCAGGACCACCAAACCACCCACAATCAGTGGTCCTGCCCCACGGATCACTAATTAAGAAAATGCCCTACAGGCTTGCCTACAGCCTGAACTCATGGAGGCGTTTTTTTTTTTTTCTCAGTTGAGGCTCCCTCCTCTCAGATGACAAGAGCTTGTGTCAAGTTGACATAAAACTGGCCCACCCAGCTGATCAAGCCGGTGAGCAGCTTTACACCATGGTTCTTGCTCTGTCTGAGTCCCTGCCCTGACTTCCTGCAACGATGGACTGTCCCGTGAAGTGTAAGCCAAATAAACTCTTCCCCCCACACACACACCCCGCGTCAAGTTGCTTTGGTTCGTAGTGTTTATCACAGCAGCAGGCAAACTAGTTCTTAGTCTCTTCAATAGAATTATTTAAAAGCAGACCCAAAAGAAGCCTGAGAAGAATTTTATTAGCGTTTAAAATAAAATCCTCAGGGCAGCAAGCCGTAAACCTTGGCAGCTGTGTGGAAGCAGTAGAGAGCCACCCTGTTTACGCTATTTACGTTAAACTGGGATAGAGGTCAGTCACGTGGAGAAGCAACCACGTGATAGAGAAGGCAGCTTTAGGTAGAGCGAAAAGGCCCAAGTATGAGAAGAAGAATACTTGGAAGAAAAAGATAGAAGGAGGAAAAGTTGTGACTTTTTTAGACAGGACCCAGGAAGGATATTCCCAACAGAACCTCATGGTGCTTCTGGAGAAGCTGCAGAGACGGCAAGGATTCTGGGAAAGAAAAGTACAGTGTCTCATTAATGCAGTGGGTCCCAACCTGTGTTGCATAGCAGATATTTACAATTCATAACAGTAGCAAAATTACAGTTCTGAAGTAGCCTGAAGACGGCATGAGGAACTGCATTCAAGGGCTGCAGCATTAGGAAGGTTGAAAAACACTGTATCAATAGGATTGCTCCTATCTGCTTAGCATGGTTTAAGGTGGCCTCTCCTGCCTGAGGGATGATCCCTTATCCAGGTAAACAACTAGTTCAATTGGGTTAACTCTCAAGGAGAAAACAATGACATGTCTCCACCCTCAAATATATATCCCATGCTTTACTGTGACAATTGTATTAAAGATGGAAAGAAAACAGGGTAGGAAGTCATCTCTAGGCAGCTGCTGGAAGGATGGGGGGAGAGGAGGAAGATGAGGAGGGGGAGAAGAAAGAGAAGTTTGGATCCAAGAAAGCAGGAATTTTAGCATCGAAGGTTATCAACAAACAGATCCACAGCAGCAAGGGGACAAAAAGAGACTTCAGAGAACAAGCGAGGAGAAGCTTGTTTAGACCTTTGCTCCACGCCCAAAAAACAGAAAGGAGAAAAAAAAAAAGAAATTCACATTTTTTCAGCCAGAACTCAGTCCTCTGGGCAGGCCTGGCAGCACTGTCTGTTGGAAGCTCTGAAGCCACTGCCTTGGGGAAGAGCTTTTGGAAAGTCTAAGAACATCATCTCATTAGGGGATAGTTAATCTTCCCATCTCCTCAGCATGGCTTCAGCTTTCCTGAGGGGTGGTCTCTTAGCCAGGTGATTGATGTGCTCAACTGGATTCACTCTTAAGGGAAGAAACAAGAGTAAGTGATAATTTAACCTCAGGGGCAGGCTGAAATATTATGTTTCGACCCAGGGCCAGAAGTAGAACTCAGCTTCCATTCTTTCAATCAGGAAGAAGAATCTCTCCCTTAATGGGCCTCAACAAATCCCTGGCATCACCTTTTCATGGGGTATTCTGCATCCTAAAGAGAGGCAATGTTTCCCTTTCTGGTGCTACCATGAAATGGAAGGTCTCCAGGCAACCATGTGGCAGAGGTATTAGCTCAATGGTTGATAGAGTTGAGAACAAGAATCTCTGTGGCATAAGATAAGGGACTCTGCCAAAGGTCTGGTAACACTTCTGAGGTAGATTCATGGGTGTGAGCTGAGCCTCAGGGTTAGGTTGCATTGTAGAGCCCCACAGGCCTTCTCCAGCAGGTTCCAAAAAGAGCAATTACTACTGGGAGAATAATTCAAAAGATGAATTCTCCACGCACAATGTGAAAATTGCATTCTCCTTATGTCATCTGGTCACCGTGAGTTGAAAACAATTCTCATAGTTTCATGCTTTCTTCAAAGAAACAGACCTCATCAGAACCCATTAGAAGTTAGTTTAGAATGCCTTCACAAGTTTATGATGCTGATAGAAAATATTGTTTGCAGAGATGACCAATCTAGCAAACTGCCATCTACTACCAAGTTTATTTTTCTGTCAAAGATGTTAATTTTCCCCTACCTTAGCCAATCCCTTACAGCTTTAGGGATCTGAGTAACTAACAAGTAAATGAGTTAGGGCTACAGAATCATCTTTTGTCTTTTTCCCTTGGTGGGCCTTCAGTCTCAAGTGTCCACACTTAGCCTATTGGCAAAGCTGTGAGGATGCAACTTCTTTAAAGGACCGAATCTTGGGAAGCAGAGGACTCAAGAGGTGCCCCCTAGAAAGGGTAGAGCAGGGGAGGGACAGAGACAGGAAGACAAAGGCTGCAGACCAGGGTGTCTCTTCTTTGCAGACAACAGGAAAGAGCACAAAAATTCTTGCTAATTTCACCACATGAGATTCTAGAGTTTCTCTTGTCCTCCCTGGAGAGCTGCAGATTGCCAAGGTCAACTTCAAAGGCAAAAGTACTGGAGCGTCAGGGCTTTCCTGTTTAATAAAAAGTCTGTTGGCCTTGTCCCTTTACCTTCGTCATTTCCCGTTTTCCTTCTCCACTCACGTAGACTCTCCCCTTCCTCCTGAAGTGTTAGTTGACAGGGAGATGGTCATTTATTTGAACCTTGGCAGGTTGACTCTGAACAAGAGGTGCCAGGGTTTTTGGATGGCATTGCATGCACAGCCAGAGGAAGACATTGGACACCAAGGAAGAATTTGGAACGAAGTTTACAAAATGTCCCTTTTAAGCCCTGCATTTTACTGACTAAAAATTGAATAAATTCTCTGAGAAAGAGGAACACAAATTCTTCTTAAGAAAGCTGAAGAAAGCATCATCCAAAGAAACAGCTCTCACCTCAAAGGAATAGCAGACATGGTTTCTTCTGGAGCCAAAATTTTGAGTGACCATGGCCTGGGGGGACATGCCTTAGGTCTCCCCAGATACAATGTTCTAACAAGGAAGCAGTTTCATGAGTTTTTATGGTAATGAAACAAAGTAAGTTACTGGGCAGGCATTTTAAAAAACATTGGTGGAAACATCAGACATGGTTAGAGCAGATGGAGGATGCTCCTATAGCCCTCAGGGGCTACCTTCTGGCATTCTCACAGGCTACCTGCTGATGTTCTCAGCTCCTATAGCTCTCAGTGGCCACCTGCTGGTGTTTTCAGCTCCTACAGCCTTCAGAGGCTACCTGCTGGTATTCTTAGCTCCTACAGCCCTCAGCACAGGCTACCTGTTGGCGTTCTCAGCTCCTACAGCCCTCACAAAATACCTGCTGGTGTTCTCACAGGCTATCTGCTGATGTTCTCAGCTCCTACAGCCCTCAGAGGCTACCTGCTGGAGTTCTCACAAGCTGTCTTCTGGCATTCTTAGCTTTTAAATTGGTAGAAACTGGGATCTCTTCAGTTAGTAAATTCAAAAAGATTTTTATCTGTTGATTATGGAGTGTTAGTTCTGACACAGAAGTGGGCAAGGAATGGCCATTTAGAGAGCTAAAGCTAGCCCGAAATAAAGTGCAATTAGACTCTGGACTTGCAGCGTTCCAACCTGTCCACATCACCAGTCAGTCTGTCTTTTCAGACACAGCTTCTTCCCACGAGTTCTCATTCACAGAAGAATTTGTTAGAAAATGTACAATGTTATATGACTGTAAAACAATTGTAATTCTTGTACAGGTGTCCATATAGGGTTCTTGAAGGTGGCTATGGGGTCCCTTTCTATAGCTCTTTGAGGAAGGAAGGTCTCACAGAGCAAGCCTGTAGCCAGGCTCTCTGATTCCTATAGAGGACACAGGGAAGGGGTGGAGGTCAGGACAGGTGGCTTTTTAACCCCCTTCTGATATAAAATCAGCTTCATGTACCCACTCTGATGTGTGATTCCCCTCTGTATGCTGTGAATATGTTTTATTATCATTAGTTAATAAAGAAGCTGCTTTGGGATTATGACAGGCAGAATAGAACAAGGTGGGAGTTCCAAACAGAGATAGAGGAGAAAAGAAGGTAGAGTCAGAGAGGCGCTATGTAGCTGCTGAAGGAAAAAGACACCTGCCTGCCAGAACCTTACTGATAGGCCACAGCCTTGTAGTGGCACACAAATTAATAGAAATGGGCTAATTCAAGATGTAAGAGTTAACTAGAAATATACATAAGCTATTGGCCAAACAGTGTTATAATTAATATAATTTCTGTGCGATTATTCAGGTCTGGGCGGCTGAAAAATAAACAAGCAGTCTCCGCCTACACCACTCCCATCCCTGAAGGCGGAAGTCACAAACAATGCCACACCAGTTTGGAATTATGATTAATAGGGTGGTATTTATTTAAAGGGGAAAAAACTTACAGATCACCATCCCAGACAACAGCCCTCTGCGCAACCAGGAAGGGAGTCTAGTCGCCGGAGGAGCAGGAAGTGAAGAGAGAGAGGAGAGGGAAGTGGCCGCTTTTTTAAAGGGAGAGAGACCACGCCCCAATGGGCTGGTATCTCAGCGGCTATAGGCTGGAGCGGAAGGACCTCCCACAACACATCCCCATCCCTGGGAAAAATTCAGGCACCCTCAAAGTCTATTAGCTAGAGATTCACCACATGCAATGCCCTCAGTAGGGGCCTGTGGGCATCTTTGAGAGGGGAGAGGGCTACAGGCATGGTGGCCTGAGCAACAGTCTGGTCTGGATTCTAACATTACAGGAACCACACTGAACAGGTTGTACAGATAAAGGCAGCAAAATGAGGGTTGTGAGTCCTACATTTTGAGAACTACTTTATGAAGAAAAGAAAGAGGGTGAAGAACAGAAAGAAAGAAATGCAAAGGCTTGAGCTGTTAAAATTTAAAATTTTAGAAAATGTTCTTGCAGAATTGAAGAAGGTAACAATGTGCTACTTTTTATCCTGGCCTGTTTTAGAAATGAAATCTCCTCTCTGAAAATGGATGCTATGTTTATACTGCTGGCATATTTTAATATTTAACATTTTAAGTCCATGTAACATTTATTTTAACCAAATTTGATACTTTAAAAATAATAAAAGGCTGTTCTTCACTTTGCAAAAGAATTCACAACCAAGTTGCATAATCTCCACAGGCCCTTTGGGAACTTCCAGGGTGGTTATTCTTATTAAAAGTGAAAGCATGTACAAATTTTCCTGAGTTGATCTTTTGTGTAAATTGAGATACCTCTCCCTGGCAAGGGCTATATTCATTTTCAATTTGTAAAATGCTAAACCCTCCTCAGAACCCTCCACTGCTCCTCATCCTAAATCTAGACGTCTCCTACACCAAAACCATAATTCTTTTCCCAAGTATCAGCCAAAGAAATTCCAAAGGGCAGACATTTGCTTAATTAGACAATGTGGCACCATCAGCCGATCCTGCAAACTCTGGGCTTCGAAATCATCCAAATGATACAAAACTGCTGACAGCCCTTTATTTATTTTTCCGTTGACAGCAAATGAATTGTCTCAATGATCTTGTTCTTTTAAGAAAGTTGAACTCCACCGCTCACTGGGTGATGTAAACAGCATTAGGGAACCTGTGTGACTCCATGAACAAAACATCAGCCTCATGGGCTCAGCTAGTAAAGTGCCACTTGCCACATATAAGGAGGCCCTGATTTCAGTCCCCAGTATGCAAGCAAAAAGCCAGGGGATCTTAGCATTGGGGTGATGCAGGCAGACAGACAGGCAGGACGGTGATTCTGGGGACTTACTGGCTAGCCAACCTAGCTTCATCTGCTGGCCCCAAGTCCCATACAGGGGCTCTGTCTCAAAAATTAATGTATCCAGGTCCTGGGAAATACACCTTGATGGAGGAAGGTCATTGGTTAATTCAATAAAGAAACTGCTTGCCCTGATAGGTTAAAAGATAGGTGGGAGGAGTAAACAGAACAGAACTCTGGGAGGAAGAGGAAGTGAGCTCAGAGACTTGACAGCTCTCCTCTCTGGGGCAGACGCCTCAGAGAGACACCATGCTCCACTCTCCAGGGCGGACGTGAGACACCATGTTCCACTCTCCAGGGCGGACGTGAGACACCATGTTCCACTCTCCAGGGCGGACGTGAGAGCTCTGCTCTCTGAGACACACGCGATGAAGCTCCGACCCAGGATGGACGTAGGCTAGAATCTTCCCGGTAAGCGC
>NC_022027.1:44901771-44902460 GCF_000317375.1 Microtus ochrogaster
ACATATTTGGACACACACACATAAAGAGAAACACACATGCACAAGCACACAATGTATGTGTGTCAACTCATGATAAAGAGAAGATAACCCAACTTACAGTCATTATTGCCCTTAAATAAACCCATTTCACAGCTACCTCTAAGTGGCACAGAGACTGACACCTTAACCTTGCTTTTTGTTTGGTTTATTGGTTTGCTTTTGTTTTGTTCTTGGAAACAGTCTCACTATGTAGCTGCACCTGGCCTGGAATTCAATACTTGAACAAGCCTGACTTTAAGCTTATATCAATGCCCCTGCCTCTGACTCCTAAATCAAAGATTACAGACTTGCACCCTATACTTAGCTATGTCTATCATGTCTATCTTCAGGAGAAACCTACGCTCTGTCTACCCTCCCAAAGGCTTCTCTAGTTCTCAGCCTGATCCCACCATGTTTATCTGGGATGACGACCCATGAGTACTGTCTTGCTTCCAAAAGATGTGCTGATGCTCTCCAACAAGCTCATGTCTGCTAGCTTTGTTGTGAAGTATGTTCTCACTTCAATTAGAAGAAGGATAAAGGAGGGATCATCAAAGAAACTGGTAGACATCTGAAGCAAGTGGGAAGAAAGATACCAAGATAAGGCAGAGCCTGGTGCTGATGAGACAGAGTGTGAGTGCAGAGAAAGAAAGATCAGAATGGGATGCTCC
>NC_022027.1:44902835-44915824 GCF_000317375.1 Microtus ochrogaster
ATGTGGGACACATAGCCTAACACTTCCTCTCCATGGTGGAGGACTGGTAACTTGGCCAATCCTCCTGATGAGGAAAACTGAAATAACTGGACATCCTATAAAATTCATTTAAAAAAAACATCATAAAGCTAAAAAGATTGACATTACTGGGCCAATACCTACAAGACAGCAGAATTCTAAAGACGTCAGACTGCCATTTTGCTGGGAGTATGATGACCAATCAAGTAGAGGCAGCTGAGGGGCTGGCCTTGTACTAGATGACATCATAGGGTCAGATTGACAAAACAGCGTCTCCCAGAAGGAAACTCATAAAACATCCAAAACTTTGAGAAAATATCAGAAAGACATAGGAATAAAGGGCAGTAAGATGCCTGTGGGTCAAAGGTCTCACCTATGTTGAGCTCCAGGATGTCAATAAGCCACAAGACAGGAAGAGCAGACGCAGGCCTGTTTCTATAAAGTCACTATAAAGATAGAAATGTGCACTCGGGAGCAGACAGTCTATCGAGAAAACTGGACAGCCCCGTGAGGGGACACAGGAACTCTCACCTCATCACCACCAGCATTGCCCAACCCCAGCTATGAACATGTTAGCAAGTGCTTGCTTTAATGGATTTGGACAAACTATGCATGAATATCCTGGGGATGGAAAAATGGCTCAGCAATTAGGAGTGTGAACTAACTACTCTTGTAAAGGACTGGAGTTTGGTTCTCAACACTCACACTGGGCAATTCACAACCCCCTACAACTCCAGGGGATCTGATGACTTCATTGGGTCTCCATGGACACCCACATGCACACTCACTAACACACATACATGTAAATAAAAATAGGTGTTCTTTAAAAACAATGGCCAGAGAGGCTCTTCTCCAAGTCACTACTCTTGCCCTCTTTAGCTTTATGATACTTTAAGGGGTAAAACTTGTTTATTTTTAATGAAACAGTACATGGTCTCAATGAATAGAATGAATAACTATTTAATGGGTAAATAAGGAAATATTATAATGCAGTAAAAGTAATAGATCATCAAAATTTTTTAAAAGATAATGTTGAAAAGCTACAAAATTGAAAACTGCGACCTTCTTAACCATAGGCTTCTACAGTGTCAGGCATGCATTTCCTCCCATGCAACAGGCCTCAAATCCAATTAGGAAGTGAGCAGTTACCGCCCCCCCCCCAACATTCATGCCACTATTGCACCAGCAATCCAATATCGTAACAGGTTAGGTTCAGAGCATGGTATGATCATTGGTGACTTCTTCCCCAGCAACCTGCATAACATGATTAACTATAATTGCAAGACAGAAAAGAGAAAGCTTCCAGCTGTTGTGGCTTGGTTTCCCTCTGTCCTATATCCAGCGTGTGCAATGCCTGCACACAGGTTCTTACTGTCTACTTCCGGGAGCGCCTAAGAGCAACAGCAATAGCCTATGCTGTTTGCGGAAGACTCTGAGAGCTCCCTAGACAACACAGGAGGTATCCTACGTCTGGCATTGGAATTTGGGTCAAGACGTGACTTTTGGTAGCATTGTTTCCATTATGAAGATAACAGATGCTGACGAGGATGTGAAAAAGGAGGACCCCTCATTCACCGCTGACTGGAGGGTAACCTGGAACAGTAACTTTGCCCATCAGTGGGGAGGTACTCAAAAAGTACAAGAAAGGACCATGGGAGGTGTGCAGGGAGGGGTGGACCCTGGAGGGGAGTGGGTGATGGTAAAACACATGCAAGGTGAAAACAGAAGAGAAGAATCTTGGAGGAGGAAAGGTTTGATGCGGGTGGGTTGGGGGTCGGGGAGAGGTGAAGTAGTGGGAGGGCCAACAGAAACTACGAGTGGACGGAGGGGCCATGTGGAAATCCATTACTTCATGTGCTAACTAAAAACATGATCCCCTCCCCAGTGGAGTTTGTATTTGGATTTACAAACAACTACAGAAACAAATACTAAGATTATGTGTCCAGAGCTTGGGAAATGGCTCACCTTGAAATCATTGTAATTTTGTCGTACTCAGATACTATGATAAAATAGGCATTCATTCTTCCCTTTTAAATTCTGTGCTCTTTCTCACAGCCAAGAATGTGTCCCCAACTCAATAAGTTATCTTGTCTCCAACAAGATAATGTCTATGCCGTCCTACAGAAGCTATCCTTCCCTATCCTGTGAATGATAAACTATGAAGATGAATGGAGGTGGGTTCCTAAATGACAGTCCTAGATTCACTTTTATGGACTTTTAAATTATTATTTAAAAATGAAATGTTTATATGTTTATATAAGTGAAACTTTGTCGTGATTCCTGTTACTCATAGCTGAATAAAATCTTATCTGGTACATTTAACATGTAAACCCCAAATAGGCCTAGCACTATCTACTTTAACTAATATAGCTCAAAAAAAAAAGAGTCAGATAGGAAAAAACACATATTTGTCCTATCTGTGAACTAAAGGCAGACTAGTCTGAAACCAAACTGTCACGGGTCTTAAATCTGAAAATACAAATGGCCGGGACAGCTGGATGGACACAGCTGAAGAGCAAATTAAGTAACGAGACAGAATCCTTCTTGATCGCAGTGAAGCAGAACACAAAGCCTGACACAGCTGTGCGGTCCCCTCAGCTGTAAAGCCACATCACCTCAGCCGAGGTGGCCGAAGGAAATGTGCTTCCACTGTTGTGGGCTAAACATCGGAATGGAGGTGTTGACAGGCAGCTCCCTTCTGCCGGCTGTCAGGAAGACTCTTGGTGGTCTCCTGTCTGGCTTCTGTTTGCTGGCGACCTTAGACCTTCGCTAGCTTGCAGCTACACTGCTCTGATCCCTGTCTCCTTGTTGGCACTGTGTTCTCTCTCCCTGCACTGTGTCGCTGCTCCGGCTCGCCTTGGTATATGAACAGCTGATCTTGCCGTGATCAGAGGAAGTCGGGTGAGCAGCATCCTCCGGCAGTCAACTCCCGACAGCATCCGCAGCTCTTCACACTCCAAACTAGCTCCCTAAGAGTGAAAGAAGGTGGCTGTGGCCACAGTGCCTAGCTTCCTTTAGTCTAATGAACAAAACAACACATTAAAGAAAGGAGGTTTGCCCTTTGGGGCCATCCGTCTACCTCAGCTGCAAGCAGCGCATAGCCATGTGGTCCTTGGTCTTCACTATACGCTGCGCTATTCTCGGTAGGATGTGGGCTCAAGGTGTCATTCAGTGCTATCGTATTCCATCCCCTGACTACTCCTGACCAAGGAAGCATAACACCAAGAAAACGTTTTCTTGGGGGAAGAGAACTGCCAAGCCAAGCATAAAGATCAAGGCTGCCCTCTCCCTGGTGAGGAATCAGAGGGAATCCCACAGTACCTAACCACAGTGCAGGGAGTGTAAGAGAGGGCTAGGCCCCCTTGGCCTGAGGTGAGAGCTTGTGGGCTAGAGCACTCTAGGGACACTCTAACAGTTCATTCTGAGCAATATGGGAGCAACAATGCAACACTTGCCCATGTGGGGGAAACCTGAGCCTAAGTCACCCTCTAGTGCTGAAACAGCAACAAGAAACCAACAGCCGCGCAGGTGAACTGTTTAGAAAACATCAGCTCTGGCTGCAGCCCCTGGGCAGGACCTGATTAGTTCCAGCCAATCAGAGCAACCCCATCCTCCTACTGGGAGATGGCTCAGACCCAAATACCTTACACATTCCAGCTGAGACACAAGGAGAACGTTGCCATGAGTCTGGAAGATGGTCTTCCTTGTTCTCTTGGGACGCCTGTCTTCCTCTCGTTGGATGTGCGTAGGAAAACAGATCTGACCCATTTCTTAGCATCGCCCACAGCCCCAGAAACAGGTAAGATGAAACCTGATCCCAGTGTCTTTGTCAACCAGGTCTCTGCAGGATGATCAAGGGCTGCTGAAGGACACCTGGGGCGCTGTGGCAGAAGCTGGTACAATGCTGGGCACATGGTAGGCAGGTGTATCTAATGCAGTCTGTAGGTTCCTCAGGTCACTGGTACTTACATTCTAGAGGGGGGTGAGAAAATCAAGTCTGATGTCCAAATCCAGCTCAGCACCCATGTAGTGGGCCCCCAGACTCCCCTATTTATGCTCTGCCTTGGGGTACATCCACATTACAAAGTCAAAGCTAAGTGCTATGACCTTCTGTCCACTGACGGTGCCATCCCTCCTGAGAAACCCCAGTGAAAGTCTACAAAGGGGGTGACTATGTTCATCTTGGTCTTTGTCTGATGACCTTGGTCAAAGTCTGAGGACTTTGACAGAGATGTCCCCGTGCCTGTGACTGATGGATAGCAAGGCTGCTTTTGTTACCCATAGCAGCGCTGTTGTCACAATGAAATGAGCAGGTATCTTCGGTGATGGATAGTATCACCTGGTGAACGGTAGTTTTCATTCCACACTTACTGCCTATCATCACTAGCTCTGCCTGGACCCAACTGGCTGCTTCCCACATTGCTCAGGTTTGCTATCCCACGACTGCAGCTTACATTTAGCTTGCCAGGTTTCTTTAAGTTGCCTGCTCTAGGATGCACCATTCACAGGCCTGGACCTTAATAATTGTCAACTGGACCATGTGGCAATTAATAAACTACTTATTTAGACTCCATTTCCTGCTGAGAAGAGCTGCAGAGTCTCGCTGCAAATGGGGCATGGATGAAGGCAGCAATGATTACCATCATTTCTGTGTGCAATCTCTATTAGTCTTTATGCTCTCTTAACCTGGTTTAAATATCAAACGTTTAAAGTAACACAAACAAGACTTTACTCTACACACACACCTTCTGAAATGCAAACCTTTATTAAATGGAAGCCTTTTAAAACACATTCTGTGGGCTAGAGAGATGTCTTCACCATTAAAAGCACTGGCTGCTCTTCCAGAGAACCCGTGGTCTCAATTTAAAGCACACACGTGACAATTCATTGCCATCTGCAACTCCAGTTCCAGGGGATCTGACACTCTCTTGTGGCCTGCACATGTACTGGACATGCATACATACAAACATACATACAGACAAACATACATACAAAACACCGTACACATAAATAAAATAAAAAATCAGAAAATAAATAGCATATTATGATGGTCAGTTGCTTTTTTCTTCTTTCACCTTGACACAAGCTAAAGGCACCTTGGAAGACAGAACCTAATTGAGGCACTGCCTCCACCAGACTGGCCCGTAGACAAGTGTGTGGCAGCATTTTCTAGATTAATGATGGATGTGTGAGGGCCCAGCTCACTGTAGGCAGTGCCACTCCTGGGCATAGGGACTGGGTTATATAAAAAAGCAGGCTGAGCAGCCAGTAAGTACCAGTCCTCCATTGCCTCTGCTTCAGTTCCTGCCTCCAGCTTTCTTACGTTCCTGCCCCAACGTCTCTCCGTGACGGACTGTTGTAAAATGGGAGCTGTAGGATGAAATGAGCCTTTTCTTCCTCAAGCTGCTTTCGGTCACGATGTTTATTGCCACAGTAGAAAGTAAGCGGGAATATATGTAAATTATTTTGCTCTTAGTGGAAAGATGCATTGATTCTTAGCATGATGATAGCTAAAACAAAAATACTAGCAAACACATACAAGCCACTTACGATAGATCAGCATGGCTTCCAAGCAGTGAATTACAGCACGTTTTTAATCCATACGAGGTTCTATAGCATATTCATTATAAAATAGCATAGAAGATGTTTTCCTCATTCTATAGGTAAAACCGCAACACAGAGAGGCCAGAGTCTTGCTTCAGTACTAGGTGGTAGAGCTGGGGTTTGAGTCCAGCAATCTGGCTCCGGGGTTTATCCATATGCCCGGTACACTATGCTGTCTCTAGGGATGGTGTGCAGACTAGGAAAGGTCTGTTGCTGGGTAAACATTCGATACAAAGTCTGGACCATTCGGTTGCATTTCAGTTTATCCTTATTGTTCTAATTCCCCTCTGGTAGGCCAAACGCATCTCAAATGGCTCATACTAAGGTCCAAAATACATAAATATGGGCAAAATTGGGTTAGGTTTATGAAGGAGAGAGCTCTGAGGAGAAACATTTAAAAAAGCAAATTCACAAAGGAGATGTTTCTGATCTTCTAATATCTAGAGACACAACCGCCATGTGAGGTGCCCAGTGGGAGAACAACCTGAGCCTTGCCTATGCCTTTGTGTGTGTGTGGGGGGGGTCCCTGTGAAGAAACATTGCAAGAAGAAAGACTTCAACCAGACCTGGTTCACAAGGACATCCACACAAAATAATACCACTTCCATACCACAGCTGCTCTACAGGATGCCTCAGAAAGCAGTGATGGGGGCACCTCCCATGGGCAGATTTCAAAGCAGGGTGACTGCAGAGGTGGCCTGAGGTATGAATTAGACAGACACTTGGGTGTCAACTAATGGTTTGGCTGGTTTCTCATAGGCCTAAAGGCAACGAGTCTAAAGTCTTGGATTGTAAAGATCTTCGGGTGAAGCCATGGGGATAAAACAGGTGCTGTTCTTCAAATGAAGCTCACAGAAAATTACCTGCTGCAGAGAAGACGCCCAGCCAGATGGACCGGATGATGAATCTTAAGGATGCCAGCCAATCTCTGCCCATCAACCAGACTCCAGGTGGCACAACAACTCCCGAGCCATGTGCCTCCAGTGTCAAGGATGACAGCTCTGAATGGCCAGCACTTCCGTCCCCTTCCATCAAGTCTACTCCAATCAGTGTCACTGCTGAGTGCTCAACCACTCCAGTTACACAGACCAACGCGGCGCCCTCAGTATTGTACAGTCCCCCCTTACAGGGACAGCATCTTTGTAAAAATCAATACTGCTTTATACCACAGTCCCTTCCTGCTTGCCTCTGTCACATCTGGTGTCAGAAGACACAGAAGATGTGTAATGTCAATGCCACACAAGAAATTCACCTTAAGATAAAAGTGTCATAGCGGTAAGCATGTGATCACAGGATGCTACAGTCCTACTGGGTACCCCATGACCAGAATCAGCCAGGTGACAGAACAAAGAGAAGTCACCTATAATGTCTATAATGTGTTTGTTATTCTAAGCAAAGTAGATACGATCTAAATGTACAGAAAGATGTTTAAGCTATATATAATTCTTTCACCAACTAAGGGGCTTCTTATACATCTTCCTGTTGAAGTATCCTCAAGAAGTCCTGGGACCAACACCTCAATGGTACAGACAGACCATTGTGTTCCGTACTCATGAACAGATTCTAAAGCACCATCGTTAGAACCCCTCTTATCAATGACGTCCTTTGAGTGTGTGGGAAAGAAAAAGAGCAGAATACCACTGTATTCAATTTAGCCCGTTTGCTTAAGTCTGGGACCTGTTACGTAATGCTGGGTGATTCGTTGAACCTCTTTGAGTCTCATTGCCCAACCTGACATCAACAAGGTCTCCGTGTAATTAAAGATGAGCTCCCGGGAAGACAGCTGGAGACCTGCGAAAGCCGGAGCGTTTACATGACGTCCCAGGTTTCCGTTCACTCGCGTGTGAAATGGAAATAGGAACGCAGCCTCCACCACAGGCTTTCTTTGGGAATTTGGTTGTGGCAATTATTCACAGTACTCACAAAGTTATTTTTGGTTTGCTTTGTGTTGTTTTAGTTTTTTTGAGATAGGATTACTCTGTGTGACTCTGATGTCCTGGAACTCTCTAAATAGATCAGGCTTGGCCTCAAATTCAAAGATTCTCCAGCCTCTGCCTCCCACGTGCTGGATTTAAAGGCAAAGGCCACGATGCCAGGCTTATCTGTAAAGTTCTTAATCTATCATTATCACCTCTGGAAGAAAAAAAAAAAGCAACTCCTCTCCACCCGCCCCCCAAAAATAATGGTTGTAAAGATTAGCTGTCTTCTCCAGGTGACTGTCGTTGTGGTCTGAACGCCTGGACTCTTAAAAGCATGGCATAACAATAGATGGGTTTTCCCCCCTGGAGAAAACATTATCATTTGTGTTTGATTATTTTTCCCTCCCATGATAGGAGACTCATCACCCCCTGAGCCCAAAGAGTTCACTGTCCAGATGGCAACCACTCTTCCCCTGCTCCACAAGTCAGCCACTCTGCTCCTCTCTTCTCTACCCCTTGCTTTTGCTTGCCCTGGCAGAAGACAGAGACTCAGACAAGGCTGCTTCCTGTCCTTACTCAAGTACTAATTTGAAATAAGTGACCTGAAGTCCCCAATCTGAGGAGGGGCTCTTGGCTAAGAAAGGGAGGACAGATTCGCACTAAATGACTTTGTTTTGGTTGACATTTGATCTAATGTCATCCCTTTATGAAACAGTGAAGAAATAAAAGTAAATGGACTTGGAATAGTGCCAGCATGAGGACCCACTGCAGATGTTGTAGATTCGTGTGTGAAACATGAGGCTATTGGACTCACCGAGAATTCCATTGCTAGTGACATGAGAGACAGCAGACACCTATCCCTTCAATAGCTGACTGAGAAATGGAACGTACTGCCCCAGGCTCAGCTCAGAGGACAGATCCAGGTTCTCGGGCAATATCCTAAGAACAGCTCTCTTTCCTTTGTACTAGAGATGGGCTCAGCATATCTGAATAACCAAAAACAAAAACATAGCAAGACTGCTGGGATCCTAGGCCATAATGAGGCAGCGGATACCGCCTCACGGCAACAGAAACAAACACCATAGTCTGCACCGACCCCATTCAGTGCCCATTACCGCGCTGATCTCACTCCGAACGCCTCCACAGGTATTCTTCTCCCAAGATGTCCCCCTTTGGAGATTTATAATTGCCACGAAGCACCATAATTCATGCAATTAATGGTTTATTCCAGACACCACACTGATTGCCACTGTTCGGCTGGATTAGAGGTTGCCCATTGCAGAGAGACTTCGCAGCAATCTCTCCAGTTAATTATCATTTTCAAGTACTCACCGGGAAGTCAACATCAACAGACGCTGCTGGGTAATTGCCATTGTTTACGGCAAATTGCAAGGTGCCCTGGCTCCCTCGTCCCGGTCGCTATGATCACAGCCATCACCGTCATCACTCTCGATATGGGTTGAATACCCACTTCACTAGGCACTTCAACGTGTCCTGCCACACAACCTGACAAAGAAAGCCAATCATGAAAATGGCGCACCACACTTATACCGCCGTTCTAATGTAGCTTCGCGATGTGCTAATTATCTTTGCTCAGTTTTGAAAGCCAATGTTGGGGGTATCAGTAAAGTAACCCTTTGCTGGGGAACATCTCTTTTGGTGCCTGATACAGGTAAGCTCTCCCCATGTCTACTAAATAAATAAAAATGTAACTCAAGTCTATAGCAAAAATATTCAGTGAGAGCTGAGCACCAGATCGAAAAAGAGAAACAAATAAGAAATAGCTTATAGCTCTCCTTTCTCAAAAAAATATATTTATTTTAACTATGTGTATGCTTGCATGTGGTTATGTGAGCATGAATGCAGGTATCCACTGACGTCAAAGGCATCAGATCTCCTGGAGCTGGAGTTACAGGTGGTTTTAAGCTCCCTAACATGAATGCTAATAACTGAATTCAGGTCCTCTGCAAGAAAGGTACATTCTCAGAGCCACTGAGCACTCTCTCCAGCCCCAGTTCAGGTGTCTTGTGTGATGGCTAGAGATGTAGGCTTCTCATCTACTCAACATTGCATCCAAGAGAAACGATCACCTTTTTTTCAATAAAGAAGAAAAGGAGGAGAGGGAGAAGGAGAGAACCATTGTCCTGGTTAGCGTAGGGTCACCAGAAGGAGTGGGGAGTGTCAATTGAGTGATTGTCTTTATGATGGTCTGTGGACATGTCTACAGAGGTGGTCTTGATTTTTAATTGATGTAGGGTGTTCAGTCACAGTAGGTAGAACCGATCCCTGGGCAGGTGATCCAAAACTACACCATAAAGCGGGCTGAGCCTGATCCAGGGAGTGAACCAGCAAGCCTCACTCCTCCACCGTTCCTGTCTGAGTTCCTGCCCAGATTTCCCTCAGTGATGGACCGTGACTCAGGAAAGCAATCCAAATAGCACAGGTTTCTTTCCTGAAGTTGCTGTTGGTTAAAGTGAAAGGAAATTAGAACCAGCATAATTTCACAAGGTTATGAAAAGGGCCTAGTCATTGGCTTACATGATAGCGGCTGAGTAGTCTGGTAGGATCTTGGAAGAAGACGGGTCAGTGGCATCGCATTGGGAATGGGAAGGTTTAGAAGGCTCCCTGGGAGTTGCTGTGTGAGGCCACACTGCAAGGCTGAAGAAGCTGGAGTCTGGTGTCTCCAGGCAGTGATGGCAGTAACCGAGGATGGATCCGTCTCATGCCGACTTTCTCTTTAGCCACTTCTATTCCACCAGCCCTGAGGTTGCCCACCTTAGTCTTTCCACATCAAGTTGCTCTCCCATAGATCAGTCCTCTCAGGAAACGTCCTCGAGGAAATACACAGAAATGTGTCTAATAATCTCCTGGGCGTCCCTCTGTTCAATCAGGTCTGCCATATTCACCAACACGGTAGCATTTCAGCTTTTTCTGTTGGGAGGGATCTGGCACACATTCATCTTCCTGGTCAAGAATCCTATCACCTTCTCTTCCCTCAGAGAAATAACGGAACCTGAACAGAGCACATTGGCGTGACTGAAGGATTTCAATCATAAATTTATTCTCATTTCTATAAGTCAAAACACAAATAATTCAAAACTCTTGCTTCCTGAACTACTGGTCATAGATCATGTGTAAGTTCACTGTGGCCGACTATGACATGACTGGTTCCCTCAGCTCAGGAGCTGACATAAGAGCTTCGAGGAAGACACTGTATCTTAGTTAACTCTACAGCCCAGCGCAGTGATTACTCAATATTGCATCTCAGTGCCGTTACTGTAACATGAGAAGTTAGAGCAAATGCCCGGGACTGAATGTCTTTCTTCAAATTGTCAATGGTAAAACCCTAATTTCCAGAAGGATACTATTTGGAGATGACCTTTTTAAAGGTGATTAGATCATGAGGATGGGGCCCTTATCATGAGATTAGTGTACATATAAGAACAGACACAGGGGTGTCTGCCCTCACTCTCAACCATTGGTCACCTAAAAAGAGCAAAAAGACATTTGTGTGCAGATCAATAAAATGCCCCCACCAGATACCAAATTTACTGAAACTTTTGCTCAAATTTCCCAGAACTGTTAAAAAAAAAAATGTCTCTTCAGCACCCACTCTGAGGCATTTTGTTACACATCCTGAGCTAATTAAGACAGGTGTCCATCTCAGCTCCCACTGTTCTGCCCCAGGTCTGTCCTACAGCTCTCATTTGATTTAGAGGATGGAGCTAAGTTGGGCCTCCTGTGAAAAATTACACTGGACTTAGAACTTTACTAAATTATATAGTCATGAAAATACTTACCTCGCCTTCCTTCCGCGAACACCTCTCACATCGTGGTAAACAAGAAGCTTCTGTCAAGCGTGGACAGGTCCTCTGTGTTAACGCGATGTGTATTTATTATTTGCAGAGCATGTCTCCTTTCACAGACTTAACTTCTCCCGTTCAGCAATGAGTCTGCTGCGTCTGTGAGGTTTGAGCAAGCCACACTGCTCCCCAGAACAGACTAATGACAAAAGCTTAGTTGTGCAGGCTTTGGGGGCTTTCAGCAGTTGTGTGGGTAACACAGACACAATTCTGCTTCCCACCACCCACGTAAGAAAACAGGATTCACTGGGATACAGAGGGTAAGAAAGCCGCTACACAAATGCAAGGTCATTTTTCTTCTTTTGTTTTTCTTCTGCTTCAAATATGGAGCTCTTGCCATCTCCTCACTGATCTTTGGACCCCCAGTGTGTCATTGTATCCTCCTTGTGAACACAGAAAGATTCTGAGGCTAGACTCTGAGAATTCAACCTCACAACAAGTCAATGCAAGAAAGCAGCCATCTTCTGCAGTCATTACAGAAATGCAGAATCTGGTGGTGGTGGCGCACACCTTTAATCCCAGCACTTGGAAGGCAGAGGCGGGCAGATCCCTGTGAGTTCGAAGCCAGCCTGGACTACAAGAGCTAGTTCCAGGACAGGCTCCAAAGCTACAGAGAAATCCTGTCTCGAAAAACCAAAACCAAAATAAAAAGGAGAAAGAGAAGGAGAAGGAGAAGAAGGAGGAGGAGGGAAGGAAGGAAAAGAAGTGCAGAATCTGGCCTGTGATGCTGGAGAAGCTTTCTAGAGCCCAGTAAATAGCATTGTCTTGGGGGCAGAAATGTCACAATAGAGGATCAGCAACATGGGAATGTGCAAATGGTCCAAGATGAAACATACAACATTCTCCCATGTCTACATTAAAAACCATAGGTTCTGCACAGGACCAACCTAGACCCTCTGCAATGATGATAACAGATATGCTAACATGGAAGGGGGAATCTCACAGGGTTCCACCCCTAAAAAAAAAAACTACAGGCAGCTAAAGAATGCTGAGAGTGAGAGAAACAGCTCTCACCAGGGCAGAGCCCCCAAACTGCTTATCTAACACCAGTGTTGAGCGCTGCAATCATGCATTTGCGTAACGAAAAGACTGAGAAGATTGTGTCTATATGTTTAAGACTATATGTAAGGATGACAGTTGTGTAGCTGGGTCTGTTTGTGGGACCCTGGTAGTGGGACCAGGACCTGTTCCTGGCACACGAGCTGGCTTTTTGGAACCTATTCCCTATGATGGGATATCTGTCTCAGCGTTGATGCAGGAAAGAGGAGCTTAGTCCTGCCTTACCTTATTGTGCTGTTCTTTGATGACTCCCACGGGAGGCCTTACCCTTTCTGAATGGAGATGGAGGAGGAGTGGATGGGGGTGAGGGAACAGAAGGGAAGTGGGGTGAGGGAATGGGAGGAGAGAAGGGAGGGAAAACTGTGGTTGGTATATAAAATAAAATTTAAAAATTTAATAAAAATAGTCATAGATTCAGAGGGACAAAGAAATTTAGTCAGTAGAAAAATCACCTCTCAGTGAGGAGCCAGGTTGTTTTATTAGAACTCATGAGAACTTCCACACTATACATAAATAAATATACATT
>NC_022027.1:44915924-44922283 GCF_000317375.1 Microtus ochrogaster
CCCCAGCTCCTCACAGGTCTGTTTTTGTTTGTGTGTTTTGTTTTAACCTCTGGTTGTGGAGGACACCTGTTTAGCCTCCTTTGTGCCAAGAGTGACCGTATGTCGCAGCTGTCAGGGAGATGAGGTGAGAGGCCTGATGTGGAGGGCATCTGGGGGAAACATGGCTCTACTGATAAGACACAGTCTGTTCATTTCCTGAATGGAGAATGATACCCGGAGCTATGGCAGCCATACTGTGCACATAAAACAGTAAGAACAAAGATAAAAAGCCAGTATGTCAAGGGCGCTGGGATAAAGGATGGATGGAGCCTGGCTCTTTGATAACATGGCTGAACTGGCCCGAGTCACATCTTTCCAGATTTTATGCTACAGTAACTAAATGTCTATTGCTAGAATTCTGCTGGCTGAGTTGTTTCTTACAGTCAGGAGCATTTCCAACAGGCCTGCTGTCAAACCAATCAATCAGCCAACCACCCAGCCCATTTTCTCATTTCTGCCCCCTCCTGCTTTTCCTGTTATATTCTCTCAGTTACATCTTAATTGTTCTGCCACCTAAGCCAGGCTCTTGGGCATCTTCCCCAGCCTCCTTTTCTGGCACTTCTCATTTTAATATAGGGCTTATTTTTTTGCATAACCTGTTGTTACTAATCCATAGTAGACACAGAAAACACGTTTGGTGGCCTGAACTAGAGTCACCACACATTCAGTGGCACAGATTGGCTCTTGGATAAGATTCAGTTAAAGTGGAGAAGCTAATTTTGATATGTATATATATATACATATCAAAATTAGCTTCTCCACTTTAACTGAATCTTATCCAAGAGCCAATCTGTGCCACTGAATGTGTGGTGACTCTAGTTCAGGCCACCAAACGTGTTTTCTGTGTCTACTATGGATTAGTAACAACAGGTTATGCAAAAAAATAAGCCCTATATTAAAATGAGAAGTGCCAGAAAAGGAGGCTGGGGAAGATGCCCAAGAGCCTGGCTTAGGTGGCAGAACAATTAAGATGTAACTGAGAGAATATAACAGGAAAAGCAGGAGGGGGCAGAAATGAGAAAATGGGCTGGGTGGTTGGCTGATTGATTGGTTTGACAGCAGGCCTGTTGGAAATGCTCCTGACTGTAAGAAACAACTCAGCCAGCAGAATTCTAGCAATAGACATTTAGTTACTGTAGCATAAAATCTGGAAAGATGTGACTCGGGCCAGTTCAGCCATGTTATCAAAGAGCCAGGCTCCATCCATCCTTTATCCCAGCGCCCTTGACATACTGGCTTTTTATCTTTGTTCTTACTGTTTTATGTGCACAGTATGGCTGCCATAGCTCCGGGTATCATTCTCCATTCAGGAAATGAACAGACTGTGTCTTATCAGTAGAGCCATGTTTCCCCCAGATGCCCTCCACATCAGGCCTCTCACCTCATCTCCCTGACAGCTGCGACATACGGTCACTCTTGGCACAAAGGAGGCTAAACAGGTGTCCTCCACAACCAGAGGTTAAAACAAAACACACAAACAAAAACAGACCTGTGAGGAGCTGGGGGGAGATGTCTCAGTGGACCAGAGTCTGAATCTCCAGAACTCAGGTAAAAGCTTGAATTATAATGCAAGCATCTGTAACCGCAGTGCTCCTACAGGGAGATGGGGGAAGGAGAAACCCCAGAGGGTCATAGATCAGCTGTCCAGACTCACACAGAAGAAGGACAACAAGGAACATGAGTCAAATAAGGTGAAAGGTGAGGGCTGGCATCCGAGGCTGTCCTCTGGTCCATGCATGCGCACGTACACACCAAACTGGGGATCATGTGGTGTTTCAGATAACATGTTCAGTTGAAAATTTTCCTAAGCAAGCCTAGCAAGCTCTAGGAAATCTTCAAATACAATTCCAATATTTTATGTCTTTATGTGTGAGGGACACAGAAAAGAAATTACTAGTCATATTTTATGCCTTTGTATGCCATGGGGTGCAATAAAGAAACCACCAATATGGCCAGGCACTGGTGGCACATGCCTTTAATCCCAGCACTCAGGAGGCAGAGGTGGGCAGATCTCTGCAAGTTCAAGGCCAGCCTGGTCTATAAGAGCTAGTTCCAGAACAGGCTCCAAAGCTACAGAGAAACCCTGCCTCGAAAAACCAAAAACCAGAAAGGGAGGGAGGGAGGGAGGGAAAAGGAAAAGAAAAGAAAAGAAAAGAAAAGAAAAGAAAAGAAAAGAAAAGAAAAGAAACTACAAACATGACTGCTCCACTATGCAGGGGTGGAGGTGTGAATAAAAGAGAAAGTATCCAGAGACACCCGGATGAGTCTAACTGGAGCAAAGAGAAAAGAAAGCAGAATGGATACGGCCAGGACTAAGGAGAGCAAGGGAGAGTAGTGGAGATAGTGAGTTAGCCAGAGAGCAAGAGAGATAATCTATGTGGGGAATGACTGACAGAGAGGAAGAGAAAGTGAGAGCGAGAGCAAGTGAGGAATAACAGGAGACAAAAACAGAACACGGCAAGAGAGAGCAGATAGCGAGAGACAGAGAGAGCAAGAGATGGAGGGGGGAGTGGCAAGGGTGGGAATAGAGAAAGCGGGCGGACAAATCGTGTGTTATAAGGAAGACAAGCAGCTGGGGGGAGGAAGGGCCTGGAGGCCAGCATGGACTTTGAACTGTGTAACAGGTACCTATGATACTGAGGGATCCTGGAGGCCAGCATGACCTTCGGTATGCCAATAGACACCACAGGCAACCATTCCCTTCTACCAGAAAAGACTCCTTTTGGCAGAACAGAACTGGGTTCACAAGTTCTTGAGGAATGCTGCCTTTTAGCTACCTACCAAAAATCCTCCTACAGTCCAGGTAGAACTCATTTCTAGATATATGAACCGCCTGGCACCTAACACTTCTGAATCAACCAGCCGCCTTCACCACTTCATCGCACCGAGAAGGCTGAGAGGCCTGGAAGCTCCTAACAAGGTTTAAGGGCACAGTTGAGATCAGTAAGCATTTCTCAATTTACCGACAAATAGAACTTGGGCCCAAAAGAACACTGAACATGGAAGGGCATCGAGCATGGAAGATTATAGGTGGGGTTATTTGTTACTGGTTCTGGCTTCGATGAAAACATCTGACTGCACACGGATTTCTAAAACTGGAGAGAATAGCAACCTTGGCAAATCCATTGTCTATGTCAGCTATCCAATTAAAATTCATTTAATCTCCCTTTTCTGTCACTTTATTAGTGTCTTAAGCGCCAACTTTCAAGGACTAGCTAGCGTATAAACTGCATTAGCCCAAAAGGATAAACACCCGAGCCATCTTTCCTCCGCACGCTCCACATAGCCATAAAGCAGGTGGCACTACAAATTAAAACGCAGCCCTGACGACTGGCTAGATGCAAATCAAACCAGCAGCCATAGACACGGAAAGTCTAACAGTGCTCTCAACTGGCGTTTCTCTGGCAGTGCGGTGTGGTCCAACAGACGGCAGCCGGGCAACATTCTCTTCCAATTCTTTCCGCTGTACATCCCGGATCAATTAGTCAGAGCCACAGAGCACCTGTGGAATGTAAACTGCTTTATGAACAGCTGCTTCATCCCCAAAGTAAACAGGCTGGATATTGAAAAAAGGCTTCTAGTTTGGGGCCTGCTGATAGCATAGCATCTTGATTTCCCTAGATGGAAGGCAATACATGTAAGTGTATTTATGTATAGCAAGCAGAAGAGTGTTAGAGCTTTTCCCAGACAGTAGGTTAGCCCTCAAACATTTCCCACTAGCCCCAGACATCACAGAAGGAGATTTGAATATGTATTATTAATGATTCATTTACAGTCAGCCGCTTGAGGAAATTGCTGCATTAGTGGGCACCGGTGTTCTCTGGAATCTGGAAAGACGTTGAGAGTCCGAACTCTGCCTGTTTCGGGATGCAGCTTTCTTCATCACAGCTACAGATTCCTGTGTGGTGTCGGACGACAAGAGGTGATAAACTTACCTTCACAGGCATCCCATCGGCGTGGATGCTTGGAGCTCTGGAAAATGTAGTCCTCCAGAGGCAGCCGAGCCATACAAAAAGAGAGTGCCCTGATTTCTCCCGCTTCTACTTTTGGCACTCACTCACCTGAAGGGCGGGTAAATACACACACAGAGACAAATGCAGGTGCACATGCAAGCATAAGTTAGTGCTCATACAGACCTAAAGAGAGAACTCTCAACAGATGAATCAAAAATGGCTGAAAGACACTTAAGGAAATGCTCAACATCCTTACCGAGAGAAATACAAATCAAAACAACTCTGAGATTCCATCTTACACCTGTAAGAATGGCTAAGATCAAAAACACTGATGACAGCTTATGCTGGAGAGGCTGTGGGGGAAAGGGAACACTTCTGCATTGCTGGTGGGAGTGCAAACTGGTACAGCTGCTTTAGAAATCAGTATGGCGATTTTTCAGAAAATTAGGAAACAATTTTTCAGAAAATTAGGAAACAATCTACCTAAAGATCCAACAATACCACTTGTAGGTATCCCAAAGGGTGCTCAATCATACCACAAGGACATGTGCTCAACAGTGTTCACAGCAGCATTGATGTCATAGCCATAACCTGGAAACAACCTAAATGCCCCTTGATCAAAGAATAGATAAAGAAGACGTGGTGTATTTACACAATGGAGTACTACACAGCGGAAAAAAATAACATTTTGAAATTTGCAGGCAAATGGATGGATCTAGGAAACATCATATTGAGTGAGGTAACCCAGACCATGAAAGACAAATAATATCACTCATAAGTGGCTTTTAGACATTAAAGCAAAGAAAAACCAGCCTACAATTCACAAGCCCAGAAAAAAAAATATATTTCCAGCCTGACTATATTCTGTTAAGCCATTGGGCGAAAGTAGCTTCTTTATTAACCAATAAGAGTGACACATATACAGAAAGACTTCCCATATCATTTTCCCTTTTCTGTTTAAATAAAAAGGAAGGTTTTAATTTTAACATAGTAAAATTACATATAACAAAACAGGTATCAAGCAAGAATTATTTTATCAAGCAAGTTATAATATTGATATTATATTTATATTTTTATTATAACTAAGGACAAGTATAACTATAACTATCCTTAAACTCCATTAAAGACTCCAGAAAGATACAATATTACCTAAGTAAGCATGAAGTACATTATAAGCAACTTCTACCCTGTATTGTCCCTACACTGATGCTGTCTCCACAGCTTCTCTGTCCCTTAGCCGCCAATATAGACGTCTCATCTCCAACTAAATGTAGATTTCCAACCTGCACTGGATCTCAGGACACCCACAGGCTAGGCAGAAGGTGCACACTGACTATCATCAAACACAAAATGGTCATGTCGCTCCTTTCATCCCAGAGAACCTGGAAGCTGTGCACTGAAACTATAGAGTTGGGATCTGGGGAAAACTTGACCCTTAGGCCAGTGTATTCTAACAGGGATCCTCAGAAGCTAGGATCTACAGAGGAACCACAATGGTTCTTCCAGAGTCAGGGAAAGTGACAGAGCGTTCCAGATACCCAGCCTCCCCATCCAGAGTACTCCTTTGTCATGCATGGTTCCTTTACCTGGTGATTTTGTCAAAGGAAGGACTCCAATCATTGAAGGAGTAAATTCATTACTTTTATATATATATACAGTTTAAAGTCTTTTTAGTGTTAAAATTGCTTTTATTTTTTAACAGCACATTTAACTACCGGTAAATGGACTTCTCTAAATAGAATTTTCTCTACCTTCATCAAGGACAAAATCCAGTTGTTCAGAATCATTGCTGAGTGGGATCAGTCACCCCTCTTATCTCCTCATTATCCAGAGAAAAGAGTGGATTTTTCCTCAGTAAGACCGTTGTAGAGTGTCCATATATGTAACAACATAATTATAAACCGGGAGAGCTACATAAAAATGTTAATGACTGTTTTTCCTGAGAAACAGCAAGCCATTTAATGTTTGTGAATAAAATGCTATGGAAATGATTGCCAAGAAGAAGAAGGTGCATTTAAATTCGGCGTTGACCTTTGTAGCAGTCTGCCCTGGCTTCCTCTCAGCTAAGAACAGTGTACAGCGGTAGCCACAGTTTTCCACAGTGGAGCTCTTAAGTCCCATTATCATGAGCTGTCAGGGCCACAGTATAATCTTCACAAACAATGCTGCCTCTCTCCCCTCAGGAGATAACACATCACTGAAGTGAGAGAGATGACTGCTCTCTTTTTTCTCGCAGAAAAAAAGTCTGTCTCTTTCTTGTGGCTCACTCGTAGACTCATTCTTGCCTAGCTTTCTTTTTTAAAATTTATTTATTTATTTATTTATTTATTTATTTATTGAGGATTTCTGCCTCCTCCCCGCCACCAC
>NC_022027.1:44923728-44942128 GCF_000317375.1 Microtus ochrogaster
TTGACAGGACCAGCTTTTTCAAACTGTATAGACTATAAGGAGAAACTAATATGTACCTTCTCATTGTCTCTGAAAACCACTACTTAAGATTAAAACAATGCAACTAGAAAAAAAAAGTAGTGCTAAATATATGAGCCTATGGGGGGGGGGTCATTATTCAAGCAACCACATCACCTCAGACTCCACCTTAGAGGGAAGCAGAATAGATGAAGAAAATCTGAAAGCCTGGACTACCCAGACACCACGCTAACCTAAGGAAGCTGCTTAAGCTACAGCAGCTGTCTACAAGGAGGAGATTTGTAAGAAAGCCAGACCGCTATTTATTTTACACATGAGCCTGTAGAGTGAGAAAAGTCACAGTCACATAATAAACAAAAGACTTCTGTGCTTACAAGTCCAACATTATGGTTTTATCTGCAGTCAGCGTTTAAGAACATAAACAGCTTCTGTGGTGTTTTCTGAAAGTAAATTTAGTTACTATGGCATTCCAAAGTCACTTCCTACAACAAGGAAAGCAAGAAACCATTAGAATGTGTATAACTATGCCAAAGTGTATGTGTGTGTCTATGAATGATGTATGTATAGGTATGTGTGTGTGCATATATATGGCGTGTGTCGAGATGTGTTTGATATGAAATATGTATGTATGTGATGTGTGTATAAGTAATATGTATGTGTGTCTGTATAGGCAAGCAATGTGTGTGTGCATGTGGGATATGTGGGTGTCTGGTGTATGTTAGTGTGTGTAGTGTATTGTGGTATGCATGTGTGATCTTTGTGTAGTGTTTTAGGGAAATGTGGTATGCATGTGTATGGCATGTTTATATATAGTGTATATACATGACAGGGTACAGTGTGTGTATATGTATGTATAGTGTGCATGTTGGAAGTGTGTATGTATATGTGTGTGTGGTGTAGGTGAGATGTGGGAGAGGTTAGTGCGTGTGGGTATTGATGCATATGCATTATGTATATTAATTTTATAGTCATTGAGATCTAGTCCTAGGGAGAGGGAACTAAGACATCTAGAGAGCCCAGGGGAGGGCAGTGAGTATCTCTGGGAGCAGTCAACTCTTAAGGGCTCTTTGTCGCTGACCTCTGCCCCCCAGTATTCTCCCAGCCACCCTGCAGCGTTGGCCATGTGTTCACATGCCTCTCCATATGGCAAGATGGCTTCCTTCATCTTCTACCTCCTTTTCTCTGCCTAGAGAGTACCTCTGGGATATGCTGGGTGAGGACAGCACGTGAGTGCTGGGGAGTGGCCTCTGGGCCACCTCTCTCCACAATGAAGGTTAGGACCTGGTGGATCAATATCCTGTGTGTCTGCGGTGGGATACTCCTGTGGCATGCTCCATCCTGTCACAAAGGATCCCCCATAGGATTGAACCCCAATTTCCCAACATGGGGACCTACTCACTAATTCCATTAGCCTCTCCTCCTTGCCTGTCTCATCTCTCACTCCTGCCTTGTACTTCTGGGGGAACTCTTAACCAATGCAAACGCAGAGCCATGTTGGGGTCAAGAATTCTCTCCAGACACCTAGACAGGGAAAGCAAGGTAACAAGACTGACAGCAATGACCAAGTTATGGAAAGAGCCAAGCCATCTAGTGTAAAGGCCTGCACTCTCTGGTGTTCATTGGACATTGCAGTCTGCCTGAGGTGTCTATGTTAGGGGAAACAAAGAAAGGGACCTTGTTTGGGTATGCAGTAGTACTTTAAAACTGAACCAGAAAAATCCAGGGGCTACAGAGTCTGGTTAGAGCCACAAAAATCAAGGTGAGGAGATGTTGGGGGCAAAAAGAGGCTCACTGCATCCTGACCACGTAGGGGTAAATGTTAGCATGAGTTTACCTTAAGGAGGAAGACATGCTCTAGAATCTAATTTCCACTCATACTAAGCACTATTTCCCCTGTTCTCAAACAAGTTTCTTTAGCATGCTACAGTGTTGTTGAAATTTATGCAGAATGCTGTTGGGTACAGTTGAATCTGTGAGTTAGCAGAAATGCCCACAATGATTAACTATGTGGAGCTGTAGGATCTCAAAATGGGTCTTTGACAGTGGACTGACGTGGAGTCCAGTCGCTTCTTTGCCTTTGGTACCTTGTTACACACCCCACCGAGAACACTGTGCTGATACGCCCTTCTTCAGAGACGGCTTACCACGGCATTACAGTTTTAACTCACATGTTACAGTTTTCACAGTGAGTGGAAATGAAAGAGCAACTGATCAGTTGGGTTGTTGCTCACCTTTCTTAGATAATAATTTGCCTGCAGAGTGGTCAGCCGAGCTTTCCTGCTGGGTTCAGTCATGTCTAATCCTTTGATCTCTTTTTTTTTCCACTGATGTTTCCCTTCTCGTGACATTTGCTAATGGAAATTAGGCCGGTCCCTGTTGTCTCTCTGAAGAAAGGAACAGAGGAGAGTACTTAATGATGTAACCATAATGAACTCAAGAGTCATTCATTGTGGAGTAGTTTGAATGGCTTGTTCAGCTTTATAGAGGTATTAGCATGTAGGATTTAGGTCTAGATTGAGGGTCACAAGGGTGCAGCAAGACTTGATAGATTATTTGACTAAAATGCTGTTCTGGAAACACTACAAAGCAAAGATTACAATCAAGAACGAAAAGTGTTTACAAACCTCAGGTTTCAAAGGCGATGTAGGTCTGATGGAGTGAGTCAGGAGGTCAAAGGTGAAGTTAGTAAGATCAGGTACCAGAGCGGAAAGCAAGATGATTGGCTGGGGGACTGTGGACTAAGGCTATAAACAAGGCAAAGCTGCCAGGACCCTACCTGAGCTCCAAATCATCGTAAGTATGAAGGCTGAGAGTAGAAAAAGATAAACTGGTGGCCTGATAATAACAAGCCCAAGGTCAGTGCACGGCAGATTAGGGACTTGGTGAGAGACCAGTTTCTGTTTCATTAGTAGGGACTTTCCCTGTGTCCTCATAATACAGTGGAAGAGGCAAGTTAAATCTCTGGGGTGTCCTAACCCCATTCCTAAGGGGCTAGCCCTTCAGGATATAATCATCTCCTAGAGGCCTCACTTCTTGATATTACCACCTTGGAGTCAGGATTTTCGATATGGATGGGTGACAGAGAGACAAAAGCACCCATGCACTAAAGCTAGCTTTGTGGTGGCGATGATAATAATTTCGCCAATTATACACCAAGCATTTCTGCCCTCATATGAAGGTAAAACTGGACTTCCTGGATCACTTACAGTTGAATGGAATCATGTCAAGAGTTCTGTCCTATGAGAGTTAAGCCTACCTGTCCCTTCCAGAACAGAACATGAGGCTGCCATCCTAGGACTCCCCAGACTTCTTTTCCACTTGACCAGGTGATTAGCATTTCCAAGGTGGTAACTGGGACCTTGCCCTGGGTCCAGTAAGGTATGGAAGGCATCTGGCTCACATGCACTGGTTATGCCAGGTGAGCAAGAAACAAACCTTTGCTGTTTTAGCCATGAGATTTTGCAGTTGTTTGTTTGTAGAGCAGGATGACCTCAAACCCTTTACATAGCTCCGGGTAACTTTGAGCTACTTCTCATTCTGCCTCCCTCTCAAAAGTTCTAGGATCATAGGCATAAATTCTCACACTTGGATTGCACAATGCTAGGGATCAAACCCAGGACTTCGTACTAGGCCAGCACTCTACCAACTGAGATACATCCCCAGCCTGAGACTTTAATAATTACCACAGAAGATCTTGTTTAACCTGTCTAACATAAAAGAAAAGGTAATTCTGTTGAATTGAAGGAGATGGACATGCTAAATATTGCTCACATTTATACAAATATTTTAGGTAGTGAAAAGAACATTCAATTAGGATGGTTGGGTGTGTGGATGGATGGATGGCAGACGCAAAGATGCAGACAATGATTTAGATAGTCAAAATTGCACCATGGAACCTCCTTCTAACCATTAGTCCATTTAGCCTCTTTAATGCAGCAACAATAGCTCCATCTGCCCGACAGAACTGAGCCTCTCCCCAGCCCACCTCAAAGGATTGTGTTGATCACTGTGGCTCATCAAGTTGATCACTAGACTCATTAATGACCACCTCTGAACCCTGCCTCCCAGAGCTTATGCCTTTGGCAATCTCCCCAAGAGTGGGAGTGAGCCACGACTCCCTTCTAAGTAGCAGACTTTGGAGAAAGTTACAGAAGCTTGCCTCCATGATTGCAGCACATATAGAATCAGCCCTCCATGGGGCTTACATCTATAAATTCAACCAACAGATGGAAACTCATCCCAGAATTGTGGTCTGTACTGAACATACAGAGACTCCTCTCTGGGTAATACTTTCTAAACAATACATCAACTATTTGCATGACACTTATATCAGATTAGATGTGGGAAATAATCTAGAGATGGCTTAAAATATATGAGAGACTGTGTTCTGGTTGTGTGTAGATACTACACACCCATAAGAAATGAGCATCTGAGAAGCGGGATCTCCAGTGGGGTCCTGAAAGCAAGCCGTCATGGACAGAAGTCTGACTATATGACTGCATCTTGCTAGCAGGCTTGGCAGACTGTCTCTGCTGGCTTGATGAAGTCAGTGGCCATGGTGGGGGAAACCGTTGGTTAGGATTTTCAGGGTCAGTGGTTCTCAACCAATGGGTGGTGACCCCTTTAGAGATCCAGCAACTGTTTCACAGAGATCAAATATCAGATATCCTGCATACCGAATATTTACATTATCGTTCAAATAGTAGCAAAATTACAAAGTAGCAACGAAATAAATTTTATGGTTGGGGGTCATCACCACATGAGGTATTGTATTAGAGGGTCACAGCGTTAGGAACATTGAGAACCACTGTTATAGGTAGTCTCAAGAAACTGAGGGTACAGCTGCAATCAGGGCTCCAAGCACAAGAAACTGAAACCTGCCAGAGAACGAAGTTCATGCAGTAACGGGATGAACTTCAAGGCAGTTTCTTTCCCAGTCATTCCACCAGATGGGAGTACCGCCCAGTTGACCCCTAATCACAGCCTGAGAAACACTTAGGAGAGGAGCCCCGTAAGCTTCCCACTCCTGAACCTTAGAAACTGTGAGAAAAGAAATGTGTTGCTTTGACTGTTATGTTTATAGCAATTTGCTGTGGTGATAGGGAAGAAAGCAACAGAAATGCTAAGTGAATTAACATTCGCCAAAGAATTTTATGAATGGGGAAGCATTACCCACTAGTTAGATATAAACCCCAAGGACAGCAAAAGATTCTTGGAGCCTTTGCATAATGTAAAATGAAGTAAAAGTCACTCCTGAGCTTTGGGAATTCAAACTGTCCAAAAGTCATCTTTTAACCAATTCTTTACACTAACTCTTTCAATCTTCCTGAAAATTTCAACCTACGCTTATTTTATCCTAATTCTAAAGTTCAGATTCATTGATTTTGGCCCATATATATATATGTATGTATATATGTATATATATGTATGTATATATACATATATATATATTCTGTATTGCTATCAATAAAGATAAAACCTAACGTTTCAGTGTTCCTCAGGGTACTATGAAAAGCCAAAGCCCGGGATTCCTTAACTATGGATCCACTTAATAGGTCTGCTTCAGCCCACATTTCAACCCAACTGCCACTTCCATCACTTTTACTATTTCTCTGTCTCCATGGCTACCGAGACCATTGAGGAGTGCTTATATTTGATGTCTAAATTTTTCATCTGGATACTTTTAAATGGATGGTGGAGGCACACTGTCCTTGTCAATATACCAAATTCCACCTCAATTACGAGAGTAAAATGATCTGTCTTCAGTTTCTGTTACCAGCAATAAGCTGCCTTCTGTGTCAACTCTGTTCCATGGACCCACAGCCACTGTGGAATGAGCTAGGTGGCTCTGGGGAAGACTCCCCTAATGAGTCGAGTGTTGGCATTGTAGTGAGCAGGACCAATGAGGACCAAGAAGGCATCTTCTAAGTGACAAACTCCTCGTGGGCATCCTAACTAATCTTTGCAATCTCCAGCACACTTTCATCCCTTTTGCAAACCATCTGGAAACAAGACTTAGGTTTCCTCACCAGAGGTCATGCATTTGTAAGTCCCTCAGCCAAGAGTTTGCATCCGATATCTCGGCCTTAAAAACACACTGTATTCTCCACTTCTCCCACTCTCCAGGACAAAAACATTGAAATCATAGCACTAATTAAAGAAATATTCTCCAATTTTCTCCCATTCATTAATTAGCCTTCAGAACATCTTTAGAATGGTATTTATGTGATCATCAGCTCAGAAATAAAATGGTGTCCATTTCTGTACAGAAAAGAGAGACAGGTCTTATATTACAATAATGTTTTGCAGTGAATGAGAAAAAAAACAAAATTACCTTAGTGTAAACAAGATGTGAGCTTATTTCTCTTTCATGTGGGTGTCACAGAGATTGGAACACGCTAAACCTAAGACTCGGTGCTCAAAGAATTTGAGGTAAAGAAAAGCAAGCAGTGGTGGATAATGTGGACAGGAACAAAAGCTTTGCTGCTGGTGGAGAAGTTAGTTATAATTGGCAGAAATCTAAGAACACTCTTGAAGAAGTGGCACTGCCTTGAGCTTTGAAAGTAAACAAAACTTCAGCAGATGGCAAAGGATTTAAGGAGTTTGTGAGGTGCAAAGAGAATAAAAGAATTTTCCCCTGAGTAAACACAAAAGAAAGCAAAGAGCGGTGAAGGTGAGGCTCCCCTATGAAGGGGGGTGGGGTATGGACCTGGGAAGGCCTTCTCTTTGTTTGCCCAGTATCCATTCTGCCCTCCTTGCATGGTAGCGGGATTCCTAGCTAAGTTCACATCCACTCAAATCAAAACCTGTATTTCCCAGCCTGCCTAAGAGGTAGGTGGGCTGTCAGGCTCAACTCTGAGTGATGCGATGTAAACAGATGAACCGCACGAAGCTGCTATTGTGAACTGTTAGGAAACCAGCTAACACTCCGAGCCTAGCCACTCCACGTCTCTCTTTCCTTCATGCTGAAATGTGTGTGCATTGGTTACGTCTTAAGCAGCCAGATTGGAACATAAGATGCCATTGGACATGATGGTTCCAAAATCTTGTCATTTCCATAGGACCATCCAATGGATCTTCCAATTGACTTTTCAGTTGGCAACAGCAGTGTAGGGAGAAGATACTATTCTTGAACTCAGTGGTGAGAATGTGAACATGTGAACCAATGAAGTCACAACTCTTCAACAATGCTAACACTAAAAGGAGACGACACAAACCTCCAAGCAGACGTTGACTCTAGATTAACTCACATTCCTGCCTGTGTTTCTTAAATACATAACGGAAGTAGATACTTGATCACGGTAGAATCCTGTTCCATTCCTTTCCCCTAACCTTAAGCTTCAAAATCCCATTAGTTTTCCTCTATAAAAGCCCCTCCCATTAAGATTTCGGAGAATGTGAAGGATGTTTGGCCTGGATGTATGTCTGTGCACCGCTTGCGTGCCTGGTGCCTGCAGAGGCCAGAAGAGGGCATCAAGTCTACTAGAACTCGAGTTGCAGATGGTTGTGAGCAACCACACAGATCCTCTGCAAGACCAGCCAGTGCCCTTAACTGCCCAGCCCCCTCTTCAGTTCCGCTCCCATTGACCTTTGCCCTCACACCATTTTTCCTTTAACTCCCTTGAAGGTCCCAGCCTCACACCAGTATGTGATGTGGTATTCCCCTTTGTATGTTGTGAATACCATTGGCTAATGAATAAAGCTTCTTTGGCCTATAGCAGGGCAGAATTGAGTAAGGCGGGAATCCCAAGCAGATAGAGGAGGAAAGAAGGCGGAGTCAGGGAGGCGCCATGTAGCCACCAGAGGAGAAAGACACCTGCCCTTGCACCAGTACCAGTAAACCATGAGCCTCATGGTAAAATATAAAATAATAAAAATGGGTTAATTTAAGATGTAAGAGCTATCTAAAAATATGCTTAAGCTACTGACTAAACAATATTGCAATTAATACAGTTTTGTGTGATTATTTTAAGACTGGGCCACCAAAGAGATGAACAAGCAGCCTCCACCAACATTATGGCAAGGCTACCTACCACTATTGAGCTCTGGACCGGAGGTTTTCTCTTTTATAAAGCATTCAAACATGAAATAGATCCAGTTTATTCCACAATACACCTTATCTCTGTGAAGTATAAGAAGATAAACCTGGCTCCACTTTCTATTCTAGTCAGGTCCACCATGGACTGTATGACGTCAGCCACCTTGAAGAGAGTGATCTTTTAGTCAAATGACTCAAATGTTAATCTCTTCTTGAAACATTTTCATAAGCATACCTAGAAATAATATTGTGTTAGCTATCAGAGCATCCCTTAGCATAGCAAACACATAAAGTTAACAGACATCAAAGGCGATAGAGGAATTATTCAAGAAACGATAAAAATGCACGCATGAGATAATATCGTTTGCCTGTCCCCATCATCCTCCCTTTTCCTTGCTAGCAATATTTCTTTTGTTTGGTATCGGGGAGGTAATGCACTCGAGGAATTTCGCTTCCTACTTTAGCCTTAGGAGATGAAACATAATAACCAAAGCAAGCCAAGTGAAGTCCCCTTGCTCTCCCAGTCATGGTGGGGAGAGCAGCATTAGGAGAAGTTCAAAAAAGTGAAAGAGGGAATCAGTAGGGACCTGTGAGGATGTTTCCTCCAGGACAGCAGTAATAATGATAAAGGTAGCACCTTCCTTTCTGTTCAAATTTAAGCATATGAAGACATGAGGCTTAGGGCTCTGTCGCTATTGGGTGACCATGAAACAAAAGATGAATCAGAGGAGCTAACCCAGAAGCCAGAGACTAACTAACTAGACTGTTAAATGAGCCCACCTGGAAACCCATTCCCAGCCACATCAAACCTTTCATTTCTCAGAGTGGAAACATCTCCCTGACAAGATGTCTTATGTGGTGTTCTCAGAACTTCTTATAAATAATGCCATTAAATGTTACAAGCCAAATCTACACTTCTATTTTGGTATATAGTTATAAATCAGATACAATGCAATTGGCAGTGGCAGTTTACATGATTCTCAGAGCTCTGAAAGCTAATTCTTGTCTGTTCGTTTCTTTTGTTTTCAACAAGGTTTTCCTTTGTAGGCGAACTCAGATTTCAGTTTATGATCTTCCTGCCTCTTTGCCCCTTTCAGGTTCGCGTTACAGTCACAACGTGCCCTGCCCAGTGGCTGAAACCAAGTTTTCACAAGACCTAGCAAATCCAAGTCACTTTACAGTAAATGTTGAGAGGAAGTCAAAGCCATCTCGTTTACATTTTGTTCTTGGATTGTCGGAGCCCATTGGCTCTCCAGGCAGAGGTGACCCCCATATGCTGTGCCCACCACACTCCTGAGGCATGGCCCGTGGGTGGGTCATTTTATACCTACCCCAAAGCTGCTCGAGACGGACCGAAGAGCCAAGGAGTGGATCTGAAAATCCACACGGGGTGCAAGGATGTAGACAAATCTCAGCTTCTGACTTGGGAAACCCGAGGATGAGAAATCAGTGCTAATGAGTCCAAACTGCCTTTTCACGGCTAAAGGAGGGTTTAATTGCCCTGGGTCACAGTATATGTCCATAGGCTGTCTTCCTCGTGGCCACATCACACTGGCACTGGATCGGGAATGTCGCACACCCAGCTGTGAGATGCACTTGCCCTGATGGACCACAGATGCGTTTTAAAATGCCATTTGTATATTACTTCTCTCAGGCCTGCAAAGGATGTAATGAGATAATGTAGTGGAAACACTCTGCAAGCTGTGAAGTGCTGTTTTTATGGCAACCTAAGTGATTTTTTTTTATGCTAAAAATGAACAAAGGCTTTAGGACAACACAGTCGTCATCTCAGAAAGGCTGGCACTAAGATAATGGGAGTCACACTTAAAGGTGCAGCTGTGCTAATGACTTCCGCCATTTTTGGAGGCTGAATTCCATCCAAAAAAAATGAAACATTTGAATGGGCCCCACCTTCCTCTCCCCTGTTTCAAAAAGAACTAAATAGCATGCACTTCCAATCATGAATAACTAAAAGCAGGTACCCACAAGTCACCTGTGATCCTGTGACCTGAGGGCTGATCCCAGGGCTCTGGTTTCAGTGCCAAACACAATATTTGTCCCCAGAGGACAGTTCACAGATCTCCACAGTTGAACTGAGCGAGATTCTGTTTTTACTCAAAATCTAATCCACAGAGCAGCTACACGGGACATCGTTGAGAGCTGACTGGACATGCACAACTTTCTGACCTAGGAAATGATCAGAATCTGTGCCCTCCTGATCCAAATGCTGGGTGCTCACTCTGCAGGGGAAGTGCTGCTATCTAGCAAAATGTTGTATCTGGGCTGGAAATGGTAGCACGGACCTTTCGTCCCAGCACTGGGGAGGCAGAGGCAGGAAGAGCTCTCCGTTCCGGGCCTGCCAGGACTACATACTGAGACCCTGACTCGAAAATCAAACAAATGAGAAAGAATGTCCTATCTGCTGTGGCCGTGTCCTTGTGTTCTCTTCCCATGCCTGCCTTGCTGTACACCATTACCCAACAGCACGTAAGCATGGTTGCTTGCTCGGCTGGCCAAAGGCTAAAGTGTTGAGATGTGCTCACTGAGAGGTTAGCTTGGCATCTGAGTATCATAGTTCTCTTAAGCTAGGAAAATTCTGAAGCACATTGCACACAGTCTTCTAGAGGATTCCCAGTGACTTGGCTCCAGCTACTCAAAGTTAAAACCCACATGGGCTTTTCTGACCTGCTGCCTCATTTCCCACATCCTCAACACTGCTTCCTGAATCACGTCCCAAATGGATGACGGCATACTGACCTTGCCTCAAGATCCGGTCTTGGAAGAACGTCAACGCTCAAGGGTCTCTGTCACCCTTGATAGACAATGCTCTGTCCTCAGCCCTGGATAGACTGTACTGCTGTAGCAGGATAAAGCAGTCAGGCATTGACCAAGAGAAGGGTGCTGGCTCACTTCTAGACACTGAAGTTCTAAGATCAACATGCCAACATGATCTCTCCTGGCTTGAAATCATCTTCCCAGCGTGTGCTCACAAGACAGGCAAAGTGCTGAACGCCTCACTCCTCCTCTTAATCAAGAAGGCCTGTGAAACTTGGGCCAGAGAACCCTTCATTTTAAAAGATAAATAAGCCAAAATACCAAGGATCTAAATAAGTTCCCTTCAGGACAACCAACATGGTTGTGTGGATCAGAGCGAAGAGGGGATTCAGCCACCGGGCTTTCAACTCTGGCTGATCCGCAAAGCTCCCTGGGATTGCCCTCAGTGGATATGGGTGTTAGGCAGGTGCTCCCTGGGGCTGCCTGACTATAGTGCTCTATCTGGGTGGACGAAGAGAGCCTTGCATGCAAGCCTTCTGACTCCAACTCCATGGTCACTTTCTGCACACAAAACTGCAGCTCCTACCCACCCTTGAGAGCTTTCATGGCAATGGCAACTCCCCAAAACTGGAGTCCCTCGCTCTTTTGTTTCTCAAACCTAATCGCTTTGATTACAACCAATTCATGGTAATTCACACTGATGAAAGAGCATCGATATAAATAATTCAGAACCTCACTAATAATCCTCACAGCTGTAAGACATTCCTGCCAGAGGAAGCATCCCAGGAGGCCACCAAGGCTCGGTAGGTAGTGGGCAGGGCTCCAGTGCGCATAGATGGATCCTCAGCACAGAAAACTGCCTGTCGCCAGCTCCAAACACGGATCAGAAAGGATGATCAATTTCAGATGCTCTTGTGATGTGGGGGAAATGCCACTTTTAGCACATGTGGTCAGGAAGCCAACATGGCAAATGGGGGTCTTCAAAAGCTGACGTGCACAGGAGGTGCTAACCATAGGGGTTCTGCTCGCTGAACACCCAACATTGCTTTGTCTCGGGACTTTTGCTGGCAGCTCCCCTTCCCTCACCGCTCTTACTTGGCCTTCAGTGCTGCTATGAGTACCCAGTACAGTAAGGAAGGTTCAAGTGGGAGGGGTTGGAGGTGCTGGAGAGACGGGAGTGATTAAAAAATGCATTGTACGCATCTATAAAATTCTCAAAGAATTAATTTAAAATATTATATACTTTTAAGGAAAGGTACTAGTTGTCCCATGAAACTCCAGCTAGCTGTTGAGAGTCACCACTTTGGTATTTTCCAGAGAAGCTGGGTTGAGTATCCCCAAACATACTTTCTCCCTCTTTGCTCTCCTGTCCCCTCTTGCTAAAAGTATGGTCTAGTGGAAAAGGCATCTCAGGATACCTAACTGGATTTACCTCCAGAATCAGAGACATACTTTTTCCCACTCCTTGCTCTGAATCGTAGTTCAGTCAAACCCATCTTTGGGCCTCCTTGACCCATCATTTCATCACCACGACCCCAAAGTCTTAGACCAAAACCTTGTTCCCAGGGATGCGGTTAGGCATCGGGTTAAAGAAACCACTAGATGTTTGTGCAATAGTGTGACCTTGAATCTATCCCTAACACGTGGGAATAGCTAGGAAAGAAACTAAAGAGGGACTAGAGCATGCAAACCAGTGGCTCTCAACTTTCCTAATGTTGTGACCCTTTAATATAGTTCCTCGCATTGTGCTGACCCCAAACATAAAATTATTTCATAACTGCAATTTTGCCATTGTTTAAAATCGTAATGTAAATATCTGATATGCAGGATATCTGACATGCAACCCCAAAGGATTTGAGACCCACAGGTTGAGAACCGCTGGTGTAAACCAAGACTGGTCCATTAATGCCTTGGATGTGGTGACACCCAGCTCTCACTAACCCAGACTACAAAGCATCTTGTGAGGGTTAATCCTGAGTGTCAACCCGATGGGACTTAGAGTCACTTTGGAGACAAACCTCAGGGGGTTTCTTCAAGGGTTTCCAGAGAGGTTTAACGGAGAAGGAAGCCCTAACTGCCCTGGATGTGGGTGGCATCATTCCATGGACTGGGGTCCTGTGCTGAAAACCAGGTACAAGATTTAACTGAAAGAGGTGCAAAGAAAACTGAGTGTTCAGCCTAAGCAGCTGTCCTCTGCCACAGCCAGAGCCCAGTGTGGACAGTGAGCTCTGAGACATAGAAGACTCAGTACACAAACACGACAGAGGCCAGTAGCAAGGAACAATGAGCTCTTATTCCTGAGGACCCATATTCCCTCAGTATATTAGAAATACCTTGGGAACACTGACTAGGGTCTAAAAGCCAGTGTTGATGGCCTTTATCATCAGCTTGATTTGTACTTAATAAATATATCATTATCTTCATTACATCTAGAAAAAGTACCCTTAGACTTATTATATGCTTATGAAGTCTGCACAATTAAATTTTAAGGCATTTAAATTTTAAAACATAGAAAGTGGAAGAGAAGGGTGACTTGGGCTATGGAAAGGGTCAAGAGCCACCATCTGCTGAAAAATGAAGCTTCCTTGCTTAGGCCAAGAGTGAAACCTAACTGTGGGTATACAAATAAAAATTTCTTAGATTATTTGGCACATATGAATGTTTTTCCTTGCGCATATGTCTATGTGCTACATGAATGCCTGGGGCCCACAGAGATAAAGAAAGGGTTGGATCCCCTGGGACAGAGCTATGGATGGTTGTAAGCCACCAAGTAGGTGCCGGAACTAACCTTAGTCCTCTGCAAGAGCGGCAGTGCTCTGAGCCTCTGAGCCTCTGAGCCTCTGAGCCTCTGAGCCAAGGCTCCAGCCCAAGTCTAAATATTTAGAATGCAGAGAGTAAGTGATCATGGTGTACCATCCAATTTGTTAACATCTACCATCTATGTCTAAGGCTCAGGGACCATCACAGAAGAAGGCATAGTAGGACTACTGTGTAAGATGACCAGGATGTCTGTGGTGAAATTGTCTTTCAGATAGGACATGGAAGCTGTACCCAGAAAATCTCAGTGACACAGTTGCCTGAACAAGATCTGCACGATGGCAACACCGGTTCTCATGCCAGCACAGATGAGGGAAAGTCACAAGGTCCTTTCCCTATGTGAAAACTACGGACAACTAAGATGCCGAGAAAAGAGAATCAATCTTTTCTAGGAACAAGCCCCAGATAAGTTATAGGCTATCCAATCCCAAGTGTTCAGCCCTAAGACACATGGACATAAAAGAAACACTACATGGGCTCAGTAGGGTGTGTCTGTCTGTCTGTCTGTTTGTCTGTCTGTGACTGTGTGTGAGTGTGTATGTGTGTCTATGTCTATGTGTGTCTGTGTATGTCTGTGTCTGTCTGTATCCATGTGTGTGTCTGCATCTGCGTATGTATGTGTGTGTGTGTGTGTGTGTGTCTGTCTCTCTGTGTATGTCTGTGGGTGTCTGTATCTGTGTCTGTCTGTCTGTATCCATGTGTGTGTGCTCATGTGTATAAGTGTGTGTGGTGTGTGTGTCAAATACAATTCTACTTTCTGACGCTTAGCCTTTAGCACACCAGTTTTCTCATGAGTGAAATGGGGACAACCTTCATGCAAGTCACTGACATGTTAAAGAGCATAGAACATATAAGATGTGTAGCAAATAGGAAAAATTCAATACCTAGGACCCATTAGTACTTTCCTTAAACAAATAATTAAGCTATATCTCCCAACATAAAATAAGATGAAACTTTATAATTGTCAATATAAACGTTTAGTATAAATCAAGAAGATGAGCCAATTTACTTTTCTAGTCTCCATTTGTTTCCCTTCATTGATAAAAATGATCTGATTTATCTTAAAATAAGAACCCAGCAGTTCCAACTTGGCCTGTGCATGTGTAACGTGTGAACCAGCTAAGCTCTCTACAAATAACGTAGCACAGGGAAAGTAGACTCCTTAGACGGCTTGGCCTCATTTTCACAGCATTAAACTGCTGCAGAACTTAAACTCTTCGCAGCTCGGAGCGGTTACTGTCAGTGCTGCAGAGCTCCTGCGTGATGCTGACAATACTGTAATTCTCTGTTGAGGTTTAGTTCTCATAATGTGATGTGGAGCAGAGATGGGGCTACTTCATGAAATCTGATGCTATGGACATCTAAATAGGCAAAAAAAAATCCAATTTTATCACTGAGCCCTAAAGCAAATACCTCTGAATTGGCATTTTATGCTGAATTTTCCTGACCAATAATCTTAAGGAAGAACATAGCTTGAACAAAAAAAAAAAATGCAAAGAAGCCAGATACGATTAAAAAAGAGAGAGAGGGAGAGAGAGAACTGTACAATTCTGCTAAGAAAGTTATCACATGATAAGGACCTGCAGGGTAGAGTCAGCCTCCTGGTGTCTGGAGGTTACCTCCAGAGAAACCAATTTTTGAGGCCCTCTATAGGGCTGAACTCTGCCAAGAAGACCCCTTTCCAAAGAAATGATGGTTGTCCATCTTGTGACTTACATGAGTGAGTTCTGAGTATAAAAACCATCCTAAATGACTATCTTCCCATTAAAAAATAACCCAAAGCATATGCTACTTAAAAAGAAACAATGGGCATCTGTAGAAATAGCATAATGAGCCATGCCCTGCTCTTACAGAGACCCCAGGTTCAGTTCCCAGCATCCACATGATGGCTCACAACCATCTGTAACTCCAGTTCCAAATGATCCAACATTCTCTTCTGGTCTCCTCCGGCACCAGGCACATATGTGATGTGTGTGCATGTGCGTGCGTGCGTGAGTGTGTGGGTGTACCTGTGTACCTGTGCAAACAAAGCACCATACACATAAAATAAAATAAGCAGTTTCTTTAATGAGAAAAGGCAATGCTGGAGAACTGAGGAGGAAATGACAGAATGATTGTAAAATACGAGACCATTCCTTTTGCTCTTTCTTCAAACACATATATGGCAAGTGTGTCATACATGAACCTGAGGAATTAAAAGGAAGAAGGTCCTTGTCCTCCAGAACCTCAGCATCCATTGCTATCTAAACACAAACTGATTTAAAAAAAAACCTACAAAACTATCTGCAAATGAGAGCAGAATTCAAGAATGCTGCAGAGAGAACAAAACTGTCAAGCAACCTTAAGTGATTGTTAGACCCAAAAATGTACATTCCTGGTGTACAACATGATGTTTTGATGTGTGCATACGATGGAAGTATCTAAAGCAGGCTAACTAGCATGTGCATTACTTCATATATGTGTCGTGAGCCATTTCCAAGTAAACAATGTGCTATTATTAACTATAGTCACCATGAAGTAGAATAATCTATTAATACATACCTCCTGTCTAGCTGAAACTCACATCCTTGGCCCACCATCTCCCCGTCTCCTTACTGCAGGAAAATCAGCATTCTATTGTTTCTGCAGCTCAGCTTTTGAAACTTCCACATCTAAGTGAGATCACACAGCATTTGTCTTTCTGTATCCAGAATGTTTCCCCTCACACAATGTCCTCCAGGCCTCTGTTGCTGCATCCTGATTCATTTGACACATACAATGCTGAAATGACAGGAGGCACATATAGCAGGGGAGATTGGCACAGGCCTACAGTCCTGGCTACGGGGAAGGCTGGGGCAAAAGGCTCACAAGCTGGATGTTAGTATGGGCAACCTATCTCAAAATGAAAAGACAAAATTCAATGATAAGTTATTTGTCCACCACGCAGTAGGCTCTAGTGACCCAACCTCCAGTTCTAGGGAGGCAGAGAGGGGTGCTTACATAAGCAAAACCCAAGATGGCTTTCTTGGAACAACAGAATCTGGGACAATGTTAAATAAAGCCATCAATGTATTGCTTGACAGACTGTGGTGTGATTGTAGAGTCAGAATTTCTGTAATTACAAGAGAGGAAAAAAAGCCGGGCAAAGTATCCAGTTATTTCTAGTGCAGTCATCTTACTCAATTTACATAAACCAACTTCTTAGTTGGGTGCAAGGAGAATATTCAAGCAGAATCCTGCTAATCATGTTTTACATCCACAGAACTCTGAATGGGAACCAGCCGCTACATCAGCCAAGGGTCTGTTCTGTGGAGTCGTTTTCCTTGATGCTCTTGGAGAAGCACTTTAGGTAACCAGTCTGGAAAAAGAAACTGGGTTTCTAGACTAGGAAGCCCCAGGAAAGTAGAAAGCGTGGCCTCCAGGTTTGGAAGCCCTGGGGACCTCCCTCCTGACTCCACCGTACCCTCTCCCTGACTAACAAGAGAGAGCCTTGCACCATCCATCCACTTCCAGGGTGGATGGCTTGCAATTAATCATTCCTGACTATACCACATCCACCTGGCAAGACTGCTCTGCTACTCACCTGCAAATGCCACTGGCATTTCTAAGAAACTCCAGAATGTTTTCAGAGCCCCAACCTCCACAGGCCACACCAGCCCTGACCTCCTTGCTCACAGCATCGTCTTTTTAAATTTTCTGTAGTCAACATCACTTGACAACATTAAGATGGAGACGGAGGCTGGAAAGGGTTTTAGAGTTACACTCCAGAAGAACATCTCCCAGTGCACAGCACATGAAAACCCAGTGTGCATTTTATTCCTGCAGTCCATGGTAAGTCAGACTGCTCATACTTCAAGTGCACAGTTATGACATTTGGCTAGAAGTGACTGAATTGGCCAGTCTGGCTCTGCTGCTGCATCCTTCCTATGTGACACTGGATAGATTAACCTCCCTTTGCTTCAGAAAGTAGTATATGATACGTGATCCGCAAATCCTTTAAAGTACCTAGCATCAACAAATGTCCCCATAAGCATCAACCATGGACTGTATCTCAAAACACAGGGGTAAACAGAAGAGAGCACCAGGGAATGCTTGCCAACTGGTGGCCCTCGATAAAATACTTGCAAAAAAAGCAACAAATGAATAAAAATCTCATTATGGCTGCTTAGGATTTCCAGGTTTTGTAGTCGTTAAGAGCTGGTATGGGACTCACCCTCAGTTCTGTTATGTACCAGCTGTATGATATTAGAACATTTATTTCATCACTGATGCATCAGTGCCTTCACCTGGAAAGTGTGAATGTAGTGGTGTTGATCTTATGTGATGAGAATGAGGATCTAATGATTCCTGGACAACAAGCGCTTAGAAGAGGAACCAAGAGTGGGGATAAGCAGTGGTCACCATCTTCTGACATCATTGCTGCTGTCACTGGAACTGTGATCGTTACTGTTCTTCTGCCAGCTGTGTGGTTGACACTACTCTCACCATTGCACTGAATACCTGCTGGGCTTTAGTGGACCCAGATCCACCTACGGGGCATCCAATTATAAACGGCTCTATTCAAATTATAAAGCAGGGGCAAAAACAATTACAACACACTGGTTAAAAAATTCCAGTTTTAAATGCAAATCAAAACAACTGTGAGATATCATCTTACACCTGTCAGATTGGCTAAAATCAAAAACACCAATGATAGCCTCTGCTGGAGAGGTTGTGGAGGAAGGGGTTCCCTCATCCATTGCTGGTGGGAATGCAAACTTGTGCAACCACTTT
>NC_022027.1:44943433-44946371 GCF_000317375.1 Microtus ochrogaster
CATCACAATCTGGGCCACGATTCTAAGTACTGCGAAGCCACACCAGGTGACTGGAGACTGAACAATAAATAAACGAATAACCAGATATTAGCTGTCAGTCCTGCACTCCCTCCTGCCCTCCTCTTTGTTCTCCTTGATAGCTCACGGGCTAGAAGGCAGGAATTAAAAGCCATGTACACGTTGCTGGCATGCTACCAGGTCTGGTTTGTAACCATGAGGAACGATCACTGTTGTCAAGCCATTCAAGTCTTAGAAGGCAGAAAGGAGGTGGAATCAGTCTTCTTCTACTTGCCTAGCAAATACATGGGTTTCAAAAGTGGAGAACATTAATAAAAGCTTCCAGCTTCCCTTGAAATCTGCCCTCTGAAAGCCTCAAGAGTTAGGGGACCCGCAGTGGTGGCTTCTTACCCTGGAGTGGCATCAGCAGCTCCCTGGCCCCCTGGAAGACCACAGGTGTGATTGTCCCCTTGATATTTGCTGTTGGCCTCCTCAGCAACTGAGGGGACACCTAGAATGATTTCCATCTTCCTAACTCGGATCCACTGTTTTCCTCTGAAATTTAGTCTTGACTCCTTAGCTCGCTGATGCTTCCAAGAGCTGTAGGGAGCTAAATGCCCGGGAAGACTTTGAAATTCTGTTTAATTTCAACATAGTAACAACTATGAAAGCTGTAAGTCATCACCCAGTTCTCAGTGACAAACCAGGGAATCTTTTTATATGACGACAACTTGTTTTCATGAATCCTGTCTCAGGACTCAATCTAAAATACCTTAGAACAAAAGCCCAACCCCTTTTTAATAATAAAATTGCCTCTACCTAGTGTATCATAATTGAGAAACTGTGGGGCTACTGGGGGATGGGAAGGCTGGGGCCACATCCACACTTACACCAAGTTCAACATCAGTGCCATCGCCAGCAAGAGCTGTCACATCTTAGCTGTGGGTGTGCATGGCCGTTGTCCTTCATGGGAGCACAGGCTGGCTCTGTCGACAGGATCAAGATAAGACCATGTCTAAGGCAGGTCCGTTTGATTTCAGAGTGAAACGAACATGTGACAGAGAAATTCCCAGCAGTGGTTTTGAAAATCCCGTGTCACAGGAAAAGCATTTGTTTCTACCTAATTTAGCAAACCTCATTAACAAATTGCCAGGGATTCCCTCTCCCCTTGGAAAAAGTCTGGGATCGGGGTCCCTCTCTAGAGAGGTAGATCGAATGCTGATCCCATGAACGTCTCCTCTCACCCTGGGCCACTTTTGCTAATGAGATATAAACAGGTGGATAAAGTAGCTGAGATCAGAAACGGGTGTTCGTCGAGGCTTTGGGCTCTGTGTTTCCACAGCAACATCATACCTGGAGAAAAACAGCATTGTGATAAAGCCCAGCATGTCTGTCTCCATAACAACAGGCTCATGGCAAGTTGGCTGAGATTCCTCCCCAATCTTCCTCAACAGCAGTGACCATGGCAACAATGCCACACACCTTCACTTTCCAAATAGATAAATGTCCACCTTCGGGCTCCTATGATAAATGTCTTAGGGCAGGCTCCCAAGGGAAACCAGATAGGAGAGGGCAATAGCACAAGAAATGAGAAAGTCAGGTGGGAAATCCTACACGGTCCTGCAAGGACAGCTTCAGCTTAGTGTACTGGAAGAAATCACATGTCTAAGCTGCTGCTACCCAGAGTTGTCCATCACGTTACAGAAGAACAAAGTTCCACATACTTTTACTTGGGTTTTTTTTTTCTTTAACCTTTGGTGGTATTGAAATTCCAGGAGCCAGAAAAATTAGAGAAAGGCTGCAAGGACTGGCTTGCAAAGTAAAAATTAAAACCAAAGAGTGCACAGACACAGTGAGAGGGCGTTCAAGGCGGGGATGTTAGTAGAAGGGTGGCACCAGCATCCGCTGTGTCAGAAGCTAGAGGCTATGCAGAGACGGATGCTGCGGGCTTTAAATGCCAGGATGAGCTGTCGGCTGCTGATCATCCACGTTTGTTTAGCACACGCATGGGAGTCACAGAGGCATCAGGCAGCACAGCATGTTAACTACGTACAGTGGGCTAAGACTTGGGTGACCCAGCAAGGGATGCATATCTATGCAATAAAAAAGGAACTAGAAGCCATATGACTTCCCAAAACAAACGCTGTGAGGATCATGTGATGTGATATTGTCTTGACTACTTTTCTATTGCACAACATGTCTAAGGGGATTTTCTTCCAAATATACAAGATAAATTTGACACTTCAAAGTCAACGTAATCTACATATTAATGAACTAAAACAATGGAAGAAATACATGATTATATCAATTAATGTATTCGTTAGCTACTTTTGTCATTGCCATGACGAACTAGTCAGAAAAAGCTGTTTAAGGGAGGAAGGGCTTTTCTTGACCCATGGCTTGAAGTTACCATCTATGGTGAAGAGTGCAAGAAGGCAAAATCATGGTCATATTGTGTGCATAGTCAAGAAGCAGAGACATGAATGCTGGTGTCTGGCTAACATTCTCCTTTTTATCCAGTACAAGACTATAGCCCATAGAATGGTACCACCCACTTTCAGGGTAGGTTGTCCCACCTCAATCTAGAAACTATCTCACAGACATGCCAAAGTGTGCCTCCTAGGTGATTCCAAATCCTGCCAAGGTAGCAACCAATATTAACCATCACAATGCATAAAAATCATTTGACAAAATTCAACATGTACTCATTATTAGAAAAAAAAGAGAAAAACTCTATTTAACCAAGATCATTTGTAAATGTCCCTATGGCTTACCTTGTACTTGATGGTGCCAGGTGTGGCATGGGTAAGAAAAACCCAGAGACAGATATTGGGGTTCAAGCTGAAAATCAGAAAAGCTACTGGCTCTTACCTCTACCTCAGACCAAAATGGATGATACTGGCTCCACAAACTACAAAACTCAGATAGGACTGAGCTGAGA
>NC_022027.1:44946598-44948614 GCF_000317375.1 Microtus ochrogaster
CTAACTAGTGTGGCTGCTGGGATTAAAGGTGTGTGCCACCACTGCCTGATCTGTATGGTTGACCTGTGTGGCAGCTTTGTATTCTGATCTTCAGGCAAGCTTTATTTATTAAAACACAAATACTACCAATGTGGGATTCCCCTCTGTATGCTGTGAATATGTTTTACTACCATTGGTTAATAAAGAAGCTGTTTTTGCCCTACGGTGGGGAAAAATACAAGATAAATACACAAAATAAATTGCATTTCTACAGATGATCAATGAACAATCACTCAAAAAATAAATATTTAGGTATAACTCAAACAAAAATGTTTATATCCTTAAGTTCACATATTAAATTCCTAACCCACAATGCCTTTGGGAGGCAATTAGGTTTATATGAGATCATTATGGAGCACTCATAATGCAATTAGTGAACTCATAAGGACTGAAGAAGATAACAGAGTTCTGTCCCTCCTGTGTAAGGATGTAAAAAGAAGACAGCTGTCAGCAAATCAGGTGCCAAATTGGCTAGGACTTTCATCTTGGACATCACAGTCTCCAGGCTATAGGATTAACTGTTGGTCACTTATACCACAGAATCTGTGTTATTTTGTTGTTATATGACATAGACTTAAATGCTAAAAACAGTGCAACAGAGAAAGAGAGAGTAAGTGTAGAACTATATCATGTTATGGAGTTGGAAGAGCTCAAGACAAAAATGTGAACTCTTCCCAAAATAATACATAGTTCCTATTGAAATCCTTGCAAGATTTTTATAGGTGTAAACAAGATGACTGTTAATCTTATAGGTGGGCAGGGAAAGTGGGTGCAGTGATACAGCTTAGAAAAATAAGGAAGTGGGAAGAACCACCCTACAGGATTTTCAGAGTTAGTAGGTCACTACCATCATCAAGACTGTGTTGTCCTGACAAGGGGCAGACACACAAATGGACAGATTAGAGCACAGAGCCAACAGACATTTCTAGATATTCTTATCAATGTCCAAAGCAGTTTTACAGAGAAAAGGCAGCCTTACCACAAATGATACCAGAAGAATTGAACACTTAGAACCCAAGCCGTGTGTTTTCTATTTAAAAAAAAAAAAAAAGCCATGGAAAAAGAAGCCTTAATGAATTGTAGTAACCAAAATTTCAACCTTTGCCTTTAGACTGATTAACAACAAGAACATAAAATGGGAGCTGGAGTGATGGCTCCTTGGTTAAGAGTACTGTTTGATCTTCCAAAAGACCCAGGTTCAATTCCCAATACCCACATGGTGGCTCACAACTGCCAATAAGTATAGTCCCAAGGGATCTTACACCTTCCTTTACCCTTTATGGGCACTGTAATACATACATGCAGACATACATATAAAATATTTTTTTTTCTTTTCTTTTTTTTTTTTTTTTTTTTGGTTTTTCGAGACAGGATTTCTTGTATAACAGCCTTACCTGTGCTGGAACTAACTCTGTAGACCAAGCTGACATCAAACTTACAGAAATCTGCCTCTCTCTGCCTCCCAAGAGCTGAAATTAAAGGTATGTGCCACCACCACCTGGCTAAAATACATTTTCTTAAGAATTTTAAAGAAAATGACAAATTGAGAGAAATTATTCACAAACAACATACCTGAAAAAGGACTGTACACTTAACACACGTAAGTCATGAATAAACGGCTCAATTATGACATGGACAAAAGGTGTAACCACATTTCAACAAATAATGTGTACTGACATACATAAATATAATGAAGTCTGCGATCTAGCCACAAGGAAAATACAAAGACCTATCAGAATGGCTAAAATAAAAAATAGCAGAGCCAAGTATGATGGTTGGCTGCTGGGATTAAAGGTGTGCATCACCACCACCCAGCCTTTATGGCTAACTAGTGTGGCTGCTGGGATTAAAGGTGTGTACCACCACCACCCAGCCTTTATGGCTAACTAGTGTGGCTGCTGGGATTAAAGGTGTGTGCCACCACTGCCTGATCTGTATGGTTGACCTGTGTGGCAGCTTTGTATTCTGATCTTCAGG
>NC_022027.1:44950239-44951278 GCF_000317375.1 Microtus ochrogaster
CACGAGCTGGCTTACCAGGAAAGATCTTAACCTGCGTCTGTCTGCCAGGACTTGTCAAAAAAAAGTGAAAACATGAAATAAGCTGCCAAAAATAATTCCTAATAATAGTAATTACAACAAGCTTTATTTAAACCCTTGGTTTGGAGATCACTAAGCTATGTTTAAAAAAGAAGACCTCTAACATGAAACACGTGTTTCCTCCCACCAACCAGTTCTCTCGCCTTCTTTGTATGTCAGCTGGGAAATCCCACAAGCTATTTCTAGTTTAAAGCCATTGCCAGGTGTTAGCAATGAACCCACAGTTCTAAATGTGCACCCATCACTTCCTTCACTTCGCGTACTAGGAACAAGTATTGGGTCTCGGGCTATTCACACTTAAGTTCAGCTTAGATTCAAGCATGGGGGTCCAGTTGGGTGTGGTAGCAAATGCCAGCACCTGGGAGGCTAAAGGAAGGTCATAGGCCAGGCTGGAAATCAGGACGATCCTGTTTCAAAAAGGAAACAAAAGAAGGGACGGAAGGACATAGGGAGAGCTGGAGGGTCGGAGGAAAGAGAATCAGGAATTCCTACACTCCCCTCCCTGCCATCTCATCCTCCACCACCACCACCCACGGTCTCCCCACAGTCTCGGCAGTATCAGAAATCTATAGACAGCTTACAGAGAGTGAGAACAGAGTTGACTTGCTACATGTTTGTTATAAAGGCCACAGAAAGAGCAGCCAAATGGAAGCCACACTGCGCAAACTGTGGGGAAGAAGAGGTAGCAGAGCATCTATCTGTGCAGTCCCCAGTACATCCCAACCCTCCCGACACCTTGACATTCAACCAGCATGCCCTCCTAGCTTTGCCATTTGGAAGCTTTTATGAAAATTTCATTACTTAACTATGCTTGATTAAATCATCAGCATTGTTTATTAATTCAATATCCATTTTCCCTCATGATTATTTATAATCTTTTGTAAGAAGCAAAGTTAAGTAGAAGATAGTAAAAAGATAGATAGATAGATAGATAGATAGATAGATAGATAGATAGATAGAT
>NC_022027.1:44951538-44991051 GCF_000317375.1 Microtus ochrogaster
AGATAGATAGATAGATAGATAGATAGATAGATAGATAGATAGATAGATAGATAGATAGATAGATTAATAGACACACAGACAGAGAATAAACGTTCAGCATTTACATAGAACGCACCTCCGCAATCCCACTCCTAAGTACACACATTAACAGCAGGCTGGCTCTGCTCTGGGTTATCCAGCTTTGTGTAGAACAACAGCTTTCAAGCCGTGCCTAGCCTGAAGTTATTTCATTTTATAAAGCAACAGTTTTGACTTGAGTTACTCCATTTTGACTATAAGTGACAAGAAAGAAGGACTCCTTAACTACCCCATCAGCACACCAAGAGACACAAACTCATGGTTTATTCATAAGCATAATTAACGACACCTGTGAATGCATCAAATCATAAAAAAAACCCACCAGACACAGAACTTATCAATCACACGGATACAACCCCCTCATCTGGGAGATGTGACAAGCACAGCTACCTGACATCCAGCCACTCATCACAAACCTTGGATGGGAACACTGCCAGTGAGAGACCACTGCCTCTGTCCCCACGCTTCAGATCAACCACGGATCCTCCTGCCCTGACAGTCAGCTTCAAACTGACACCTGAAATGCCTGTCCCCCTGCCCTGCAGTGAACACCTTTGTGTTCGGGCAGTGCTGTCTCTATGTAATGCTTCTTAGCTGTCCTCCAGACTTTCCCTTGTGCCACGATTCCACAACATACATACATGTGTATAACGTGTGATCTGAGAGCTACCATTAGCAGTTAAAATAAAACATCCAAAGGCCAATTGTATCAGCAAAAATAGCAGCATCTGATAAATGACTACTAATTAAACTGACATATGAATCTATTATGTTAGTCAATAGATTCTGGCATTATGGAAAGACAAAAACCTGCCATTTGTTTCTGACATTGCATCCACACATGTATGACAGAAACCCTTGCTGGGACCACTGTCTTGGCCTGCACACATATTCATGACAGCACTGTTTGGAAGAGCAAAAAATCCTAACAGTTGGGAAAGAATGATGTCTTCAGACTGAATAACAGTTTGTCTCAGGGAAAAGAAGTAGTTACCATGGCATGGATGAATCTGTCAAATGTTAGTAAGAAAAACAAGTCCTAGAATTTTATTCTTTGTAAAGTTTAAAAACAGATACTACTGTATTCTTCTGCCATATATGTACACAAATATGTATGTATATGTATATGCAGCATCCATATTTACCAAATATTCTTACTGTGTGTTTATATGGATATATTGTATGGATATATACACAATATCTGTTTGATATATACATATATCAGATATACTTAGTACAAAATATATAGATATATTCGGCAAAATCACTTTTAAAGCAAGACAATGAAAAACACAAAAATTAGGCAAAATTTTTCCCAAGCAGGGAAGCAGGTGATGGGGGAGCCCACAGAGACAAAGCTGTTACCATCTAAATCGCATAAGTTCTTAAAAATAGTGGTTCTGTATACTGACTGAGGGACAACAGGCCAAGAAGATTCACGATCATGAGCAATGTGCATTTAATAACAGACTTTGAAATACGTAGAATAATAGAAGGAAAGAGTCATGCTCCTTGGAAATTGTCAAACTCATATTTTCATCCCTGTCCTTCCATGAGGCGCCATATACCAGGCATGAGTCCTGTTAGCAACAACAATTTATCTCTCACATGTCTGGAGCCCAGGGACCCAAGACCAAGGTGGTGGTACATTTGGTGTCTGGTGAGACTCCACAGCTCCTCATAAACCGCATTGGCTCATGATGACCTCATCTCATAGAAGAGCCTCTTTTATAAGAACACAAAGGCCATTGACGGAGGCCCCACACCATGATGTAATACGTATTTCAGTCATATTGGGAATTAGATTTCCATATATGAGTTGGGGAGAAGGAGACACAAACACTCAGACCAACTGATAACCTAAGTAAGAGGGGAAAGAAACAGAATATTTAATATCCAATCAAGAAGTACATAAACTCAACCCAATAATACACCCACAAGAATAGCCATCCTCTAAAGGGAAAGAGAGAGGGGAGGAGAGTGAAGGGGAAGGAGAAGAAGAGATAGAGAAAGAGAGAAGATCACTAATACATGATATCCTTGATTCTACAAGGGTAGTAGCCAACATGTATAAAGCCAGAAGAAACTAAGACTCACGCTATTAAACACATAACACATCCCAAACTGTGAGTACGGGCTCTCTCAGGGATGATTTCTTCTTCTCAGATGTTTTATCTTCCAGCTTTGGGAAACAAGAGGTATTTGCGGTTCTGGGAATAGACTCAGTAGTGTGAAAAGCAAATTCCCACTTCCTCTGAAGCTTCCAGAAAAGCACAGTTTCTCTGTGGGATCAAACTGGCCTGGCAGCATTAATCTGGTAAAGCTGTACGACACTTAGACTCCAGAGACCTCGTTACACCCGAGGGCAACAGTTCCTCACCCCTAAGAAGCTTATAATGCTGATTGGTCACCACTAATGTGTTACCCTGGAGATGTTTATCTGCATCTTAAAGATACAAACATTTGTTGGCTTTCTTTGTTAGGCCAGAAAAAAAAAAAACTGTTGGCACTTAACATGACTGGCAAAATCAAGTAAAATTGTGTTGGATAGAAGGCTTTGTCTTATTTAAATAAATGAATAACACCTGGGCTAAGTAGACAGTCATGACAAAACAACAATCTCTAGGCACTGAACAGTGGAAGCCCTATATGTTAAAAATTGTGGGCTTCATTTAAATAGCACTTAGAGGGAAAGCTCTATATCTGAATATATTGAAGCATGACAAAAAAATAAATTATTTCTCCTCTTCATCCTTTCGTTCTTTGTTCCTCTTCCTTCCTTCTCCAAACAAAACTCAGTCCTAACTGTATTGGATGAACACAAACAAACCAGGCATCCTCGCCCCAGGAGAGACTGAGCCCCGATGGTTCACAGTATATGTGGAGTCCATGAAAGCTAAGGAGGCAACCATGCAGGAGAGGAGCCCAGCTCAGCCAAGCAGAATGACAGGAAGTCTGCCACCACCGTCGTGTGGAAGGGAGTCAGGTGGGAGCAAGGGAGGAAGACAACTCATGGACCAGTCTGGCAGGGAGGTCAGAGCAGAAGTACCGGGAGGATGTCCACCCCCTGGGAGGGCGTGGAGGCCAGGAATCAGAAATCACCTACACACAGGGGATGAAACAAAGAGTGCCCAGGCAGTCTTAAAAGTTTTACCAACTCATAAAAGAGCTGAAATGTTTAAGGACTCGCTTATTTGTGTGCTCACTCATTTATTTTGTGGTGCAGGGAAGCACACTCAGAGCCTTGCACATGAACAAACTTCTTGCTTGCAAATATTGCCTTTCTTGCCCTTTGTTCTGATCATCTTTTATGTCCCATAATAAAATTTTATTATTTTCTTCAAATAATTCTTGTGCTTTTATTTCAAAACGTATTTCTAAGTATTGTGTGCATGCTCCCATTGATATAAATCCTATGTTTTTTACTCATTACTTATTACTTATGTTTAAAAGTTACTAATAGATAGGGACTCACACTGTAGCCCAGACTGGCCTTAAATTTACTGCCATTCCCCTGCCTCAGCATTCTAAATCCTAGGACTTATACATGTTATCAGTCATCTAAACAAATCTTCTCGTTAATTTTTATATTTTATTTACTAATGCCTTGTACTTCCTAAACATGGTATCATTTCATCAGTTTTCCTACCACTGATACCAATTATCACTGTTTTAAGATTTGTTTTACTTTAAATTATGTGTGTGGCTACATGCACATGAGTGCAGTTCATTCAGAGGCCAGGAGTGTCAGATTCTCCTGCACCTGGAATTATGGGTGGTTGGGAGCCCCAAGACCTGAGTGCTAAGAACTTAACTCAGGTCCGCTAGTGGAGAAGGAAGTACTTAACCACTAAGCCATCTCTTCAGCCCCCAGTTATTATTTTTATGGTCTCTGTGTCGGGAATTTCCAATAATTGATAAAATGATAACACAGCTTTAAATAGTTTTCTATTTTAATGGGAAAGTATTTCCCAGCTTGATTTTAGGGTAACGTTTGCTGCCAGGTGCTGGCAGATGGCTACGGAATGCTTTAATTTGGTAATGGAAGGTGAAGCAGCTAGCCGCACGAGCTACGACATGGGTTGTCGGGAAATGTCAGTCATCAGGCACGAGTTAATGAACTTGCCCTTCGGTTTGGACATTACATAGCGCTCTGCCAGCTAAGCGACTAAAATCTTAAATCTTCCTATCACAAGATCTAGGGGTATCCTTGGAACACTTTGTACTGCAGAAGAATTCACTTGTTTTAAAAAACTTGGGCTAAGCCTGGAGCAATGGCTCAGCCGCTAAAGGCTAGGCTCACAACCAAAAATAAAAAACTTGGGCTAGGTAGGCAGTTTGCTCTTCAAGCTGTTTAGAACATTGAGAGTATCTGTATCCACCAAAGAGATGAGAGTCAAAGACCCTTCCAATTGGGGGTACCATGAAATGAGTCACTTACAAACATTAGTAATACACTCCATACAACTTTAGATGGCTGGAAGGCCACATTAGGGTGTTGACCTTTGACCTAGAAAGGACCCACTTCCTGGTTCTCAGACAACTTAAAACCTTACCATGTCTTCTCATGCAGAAGGAATATGGGAGCTCTTTAGGGTCTTTTTTATAAGGACACTGATACTGTTCATGAGTGCTGTTCTCATGATTATCTAAGTCACCATAAAAAGCTCTCCTGCTCCCTAATACCTTGGACATTAGGAGTCTAACATATGAACTCAGTAGAATATAAATATTCAATCTGTAACAATAAAAAATGAAAATTTAATGTAACAGGACAAATAGTAGTTGTGAACAATGAACAAGAAAGATTCCTATTCCTAGCTTATTTTTAGTTGAATTGGGCACAGGTACTGACTTTCATCAAATACTCTTCTACACCTATTAAAATGATATGATTTGCTAATACAATAAAGTATTTATGGATTTCTTGCCACTAGTTCATTTTCATGTGTCTAAAATAAAAATATATTTGATAAAGTATGACTATTGATTTAGTGCAAAATTATTTTTTACTAATGCTTTTTAAAATTTTTCTCCTATATTGACAAATAAGGCTTGCTTAAAATCCTTGTCTTCCTCAAATCTGGGTTAACAGCAGAGGTGGCATTGCAGGCAGGGACAAATCATCCAGGACATCCCTGTAACCATAGGATATTCTATAGATCTCCCAAAGCCAGATCTCAAGGAGTACTCCCGCTTGATGACATCTCTCTCCTCTGTGCATTTTCTCTCCTCCCTCCTGGAGGAAGGGAGCTGCTGCCTTCACTGGCCCAGCACTGCTATAAATGTCCTCACATCTGCACCGTGGTTGGAAGCATTTCTATAAGTCGCCAGCCCTGAAGTGGAACCACGGCACAGAGGGGTAGGTGCCGCTCAGCCCTGAAGTGGAACCGCAGCAGGGAGGGGTAGGTGCCGCTCATGCACCCGACCCTTCCTCCCTAATTCCTGTCATTGTGAGACATTTTGTCTGTTTTGCTTCGTTTATGACAGGGTTTCCCTCGTTAGCCCAGGCTAGCCTAGAACTCCTGATTATCCTGCCTCAGCCTCCTGAGTGCTGATTACAAGCCTGTACCCCTAGCACTGTGAAACCTTTTAAAAAGATTTTTACTTTACGTGTGTGAGGTTTATGACTATATGTTTATATGTGCACCACATGTTTACAGTGCTCACAGAGGTCAGAAGAGGACATTGGATCACTTAGTTACAGATGGCTGTGAACTGCTGTGTGGGTCCTCTGCAAAGGCAGCCAGTGCTATTAACTTCTGAGCCACCTCGCCAGCCACAGAGACATAAATAGGACTCAAATCCGTTCATTATATGTTTCAACTTTATTATTTTTCTAGTGTTGCAATTGTTTTTTTTTTCCTAAAATGAGCTCTGAGTTCTTTCAATAACCTGCCTTTCACAGTGCTCATAAAAATACTGAAGGCTATTGTCTTAGGGTTTCTATTGCTATGAAGAGACACCGTGGCCATGGCAACTCTTATCAAGGAAAATATTTGAGGTGGCAGCTTATAGTTTTAGAGGCTTAGCCCATTATCACCATGGTGGGGAGCATGGCGGCTGGGAGCGTGACAGCATGCAGGCAACCGTGGAAAAAGAACTGAGAATTCAGCATCTTGATCCAGAGGCAACAGGAAGTGGTCTGAGATACTCGTCCTGGCTTGAGCATATATGAGACCTCAAAGCCCGCCTCCACAATGACACACTTCCTCCAACAAGGCATACCTACTCCGAGAAAGCCATACCCCCAAGAGTGCCATTCCCTATGAGTTTATGGGGGCCAATTACATTCACACTGCCACAGTTATACATTTCTATTTGGGCATGAAAAGCTTTTGCAAAATACATTGATTTTGGGCATAAATCATTCTTTTATTGCTTCCTAGAGATTATCCAGGCGTATAGCATGTATTATAAAGTGATAAAGAAATTTCAGGTCACTGTCCTATCTTTCTATTCTTATTAAATTTTAATCCTAGAATATGACCTGCAGTATCCCTAGCATTTAAATCTCAAGATTTTTCTTTGAGATCAAGAACATCAGGTTTTACAAATCATCCAACTATAAATGAAAAAAAAATACTTCCAATTCAAAATGTGTATGTTTCTGTAAATGCCAATTACATGGACAGCATTTAAAGTAGCATTTGGCTCTCCTGGTGCTCACTTAATTTGCTCACTACATCTGCTTAGTTAAACGAGACAGTGAAGTCTCCCACTGCTGTGTATCTTGGCTGGAAGAGGAATTACAGTTTTCAACAGTGGCTGGAGATGACTAACCAAGGCCTGAAGGGAGGTCAAATATGCAATTATTTCGGAAAAGAGCAGGCATGCTGAGGAACTATAGACTATCCAGAATATTCCAGAAACCAAGTCAAGGTAGATAGGGGGGCTAAGAGAGAAATAGGCTGTTCGAGCAATGCGATCAAAGCATAGAGGACCTAGTGGTGAGCCATTGAGGAACCAGCTTAACTCACAGGCGTGCTCCCTCTGATAGCCAGCATCCCTGAGCCACCTCAGCCTCCCGGGGAGGTCTCTGCAAGCTCATCAGACCTTTTGACTTGAGACAAGGATGCAAATGCCCCTGCCACTCCCCTTCGAGTGACATTGAAATTCAAAATACAGCTCTCTCCTCAAAAGTTCTCCACTCTGGACCCTTTCAATACTAATCATAAATGAGTTTGCAAAGCACTGAACCTGTAAGTCCTGATCTACACCTCACAGAGTTTAGTACCTATCTTGTTTCATCCCAAACTTCCATTATAAAACCTGTAATGATCAACTTTGATTGCCAACTTAGACCTAGAAATGCCTACAGGATTCATCACCCACCCTGTGTGCCTACGGGGCCCACTTCAAATGACAACTAGCTCACAGGGATAGCACCTGAGGGGAAGGACCACTGTAAACACCGACAGTATTGTTCCCTAGCCTAGGGACCCAGAAGGAACAGAAACAGAAGGGGAAACTTGTGTGCAGTCTCCCCCTGCCCGTCTCTGCCTCCTGGATGGCATGAGTTGGGCGGCACTCCTGTGCCATACTGTTTCTTCCTAGCCATAGGCCCAAAAGCAGTAGAGCCCGCTGTCTAGGGGCACAAATCTTTCAGACGATGAATTAAATTTCCCCCCAATTGTTTCTTTAGGGCATGTGTTACAGCAATGGAGATCCACCATAATGGCATATGAAAATACAAGTTGAGGACCTGGAAAATGGCATCAAACACAAGCTCCCTTGCCTTGCATCAATCCATGTTTGTGCAATGATATTTTCAAATTAATGAGTGCTTGCTATGAAGTCTGTAAACAATTAGTATTATCATGTTTGATAATTGGTATTAATTTGGGGAGGAAGAGAGAGCAGCAGAACAGGCTATTATAATCATCCCACTTCATCATGAGGAAGACACATCTTTCCAGTCAACTCTCAGCTAGCATCAAAGCCATATCTTGAACCCAAGTCCATGAGTCCTCCAAATTAGGTTTCCCTACCACTATTATTTAAATGAAAACATATTACAGCTAGCCGAGGTGATAAGTCAGCTTGGCTCTGTTTCTGCATGGTCGGGTTTGTTATAAATGTAATGACCTTCCCAAGTTCTCAGAAGCTGAAGAATTGCCAGTCAGATAAAACTAAAAAGAGTGACCCTGGATCTACCAAAAGTTTATACCAATTTTACCAGGATGTAAGTGGAAGGAAGAAAAGGAGGGAAGGAGGGAGAGAGGGAAGGAGCAAGAGAGGGCGGTTGGCTAATGTAAGGAGGGTGAGTCAAAGGTTCCTGGTGAGAGGTTTATTGTTAGACCAGCAACTCAGCAGTTTTCTCTTCTGTCCATGTATCTCGTGGCTCCCCGAGAGTCTGATGGTTTCCCATGACTTCTCAGGAAAGCATTATGGAAGAAGACAGCAAAGTCTATTACTCCAGTTCCGTGTCTTCTGTTACACGGAGTGCTTAACAGTGAAGCGAGACATGGAGCCCACTCAGATGGAGTAAACACAACTCTCCTGGATCAGCCTACACCCTGTGCATCACAGATGTGCATTGCTCAGGCAGATGGGGAAACAAAGTGAATTTTTCCCTACTATCCACTGGCAGTGTAGCCGCCTGCAGTCACTCTCAGCCAGGATCATAGCGCCCCTTAGTTGGTGCCTATATCTCGTTTCTCTGCAGTCTACCTTCCAGACATCAGTAAATGAGATGACCTAGCCTGCTTGAAAGGTTTCCCACTTGAACCAGGAAAACATCCTTCACATCTCAGCACGACATCAAAAGACTGCAGGAACCCATCACCCTTTAAACTGCAATACGTCTTACCTACAGGTACCCCAGGCCTGGGCTCCCACATTCTGCCTCTCCTTTGTCCCTCGAGACAGCAACCCCGACTCAGGCCCCGCATTTGCTGCTAAGTGTGACTGGATTCTCTGCCTCATCCAGCCTGCCCCACCCCATCTCTGCCTTCTTCTCTCCCACTTCCCAGCCCTCACTCCAGTGCAGTCTCTGTGCAACCCACACAGCCAAAGCAGCTGCCCACCCCAGACATATCCTCGCCATATTTTAATGGCCCCAGTAGCACTTTTTCCGTTACCTCATTCCTGTTTTGATTGTCTTTCTTCGCCCTAGAATAGAAGGCTCCGTCTATCAGTGTCTCTATATCCTGCTGTTTCGTGCACGCTGCTGCCCAGTGGAAACACTCAGTAAGTACGCAACTGTCATTACCTTCTGGATGAGATCCAGACTTCTCATTCCATCTGGTGTCGGCAATGTCTTCGAGCTCATCTCCTGCGTCTGAACCTCTCCCAGCATGCAACTGGGAAGATGTGAGAGGTAATGCTGACCAGATATGTCTCAGAGTCAAAACCTCAACAACAACGAAAAAAGTGGCTTATGCCAAACACAGTCCAAGTACCAAGAAGGAATGTAAGAGAAAAGGGAACAAGGAAGAGGGAGGGGAGGGAGGGAGATGCTCCCAGAGGTGCGGGCAGGTGTCAGGTAGGTAAAGAGCCTCAAAACCAAGAGTGTAATTCTTATGGTAGGGAATTCTACTTAGAGGAAAAATGAGACTTAAAATCAGGGGGCAGGGGAGACTTTTTACTGCACATGTGAAACTATGTGTTATAAGAAACTAATTTTCTTGAATAGTCGTTTTAATTCTCCAACTGGTTTCTCCAAAGACAATAGCTAGCCTCCCCACCTGGCTTCCTTCTTTCCTTTATTTTTTTGTTTGTTTCCCCAAAACCTTAGGTATAATATTCTTTAAGTAACAGGAAGTGCTTTCTGAGCCCATGCATGGATGATCTCAGAGTTTATTGGGGAGGAAGAAAGTGAGAGATGGGTAGGGCAGGCATGGTAAAAATCTGGTGTCTCCTGTATGCAGTCAAGAATATCTCTCATTGGAAGGAGTCAGAGGACCCATCTGTGCCAGGGCCAGAACCAGCATCAACAACCCAGCCTTCACAACAGGTTAAAGGAAGTGGGAAATCTTTCCTGCTGGTAGACATTAGCTCACACATGCCTCTGTAGACAAAGGGAGTCCCTTACCTGACTAACTGAAGCTGCTCCCTGACTTCAGGGCAGAGATCATTCTTAATGATCTTAATGTGCTGACCAGGGGAGGAGCGCAATTATCCCTTCTGACCTCTGTCTCCTGCATTCGCAGAGACCTGGCTACTGGGGTCAGTTGTGAGGGTGAGATGAAACTGAGGAGGAGCGGGAGGGAATGCTGCTTCAGATGATGTGAAGGGCCAGGCTCGCCAGGGCGGCCCACCTGTCAGTTCCTGCCCTGTTCTGGTATCTAAGCAACATTTTCCTCTGAGCACATCAACAGCACTTATCTCCCTGTGGATGAGCAGCAAGTACTGAGCAATAGCAAATTCTCAGTTTAAAGGGAAGGAGACAAGGTGCAAATCCTCTAAGATACGGCAAGTCTTGGAACAATCCTGTATACTCTAAGCTCTGTATTTTATGAATGAGGAAACCAAGGCATAGAGAAATTAAATGGCATGCTAGGGCCACACAGCAAAGCCAAGATTCAAAGTACAGAGACCTGTCACTAAACCCTCAGCTATTACCCAGTACCATTCCAGTTCAAGTGATGAACTGATGCTGGTTACTGTTCCAGAGTCAATCTCCAAATAAATGTTTCAATACATTCTTAATGTCCACTCTGGAAAATGTCAGACACATAGAAAACTAGATAAAGCTATATAATAGACCATCTTATGCCCAGATCCATTTTTACAATTATCAAATCCCAGTCTTATTTTGTCCAGAACCCAGCTCCCAACAATTATCTTCACACAAGCCCTGAGCATCATGTAATTCTAGGATCATTTAAGATTTATTTTTGCCAGTTGTGGTGGCGCACGCCGGTAGGATTTGCTGAAGGAGGCAGAGGCAGAAGGATCACGAGTTCGAGGCCAGCCTGGGCTACACATTTTTGTATGCCGGGCGGTGGTGGCGCACGCCTTTAATCCCAGCACTCGGGAGGCAGAAGCAGGCGGATCTCTGTGAGTTCGAGACCAGCCTGGTGTACAAGAGCTAGTTCCAGGACAGGCTCCAAAGCCACAGAGAAACCCTGTCTCGAAAAACAAACAAACAAAAAAAAAAAACAACAACAAAAAAAAAGATTTATTTTTATTATACAGTATTTGCCTGGATGTATTAATATGTACCACATGCATGCCTAGTTCCCCCAGAGGCTAGAAAAGGTTATCAAATTCCCTTGGAACTGGAGTTACAGATAACTGTGAACTGTTATGTGGGTATGGGAACCAAACCCAGGTCCTCTGCAAGAGCAACCAGTGAACTTAACCTCTGCGCCATCTCTCCAGGCCTTGGAATCATTTCCTAACTGTAGAAGAGCAAACATTTTTTTAGATAGATAGATAGATAGATAGATAGATAGATAGATAGATAGATAGATAGATAATGGATGGACAGACGGACGGACAGATAGATAATAGCTTTATTGAGCTGTGCATGCCATAAAATACACCCATTTGAGTTTATAAATTCAATAGGATATTTGTGTATTTAGTCACATAACTATTATTACACTCGATTTTAGAACAGTGACTATTGTCATCCTCACCCTCCATAACCAGCCCCCAAATCTTGTTTGTATGGTTTTGCTCGTTCTGAACACCTCATCTAAATGAAATCATGCAACTGTGTGTGTCCCTTTGTAACCGGCTTCTTTCATTTGCCATGTTTTCAAGATACATCCATCAATCAGTACCTCATTTATTTTTGTTGTTGAATTTTTATTTATTTTGTGTATGGGTATTTTGTCTGCATCTATGTCTGTGCACCACATACATATTTGGTTTCTTCAGAGGGAACTGAGTCTCCTGAGACTTAAGTTAGCAGTGGTTGTGAGCTGCCATGCAGGTCCTGGGAATCGAACCCACGTTCTCTGGAAGAGCAACCAGTTCTCTTAAGCAGTGTCATCTCCTCAACCCCATCAGTACCTCATTTCTTTCATCTACTTGTCTGTTGGTTTGTTTTTGTTTTTTTTGTGTGTTTTTTTTGTTTTTTTTGAGACAGGGTTTCTCTGTGTAGCTTTTGGAGCCTGTCCTGAAACTCACTCTGTAGACCAGGCTGACCTCCAACTCAGAGATCTGCCTGCCTCTGTCTGTCTCCTAAGTACTGGGATTAAAGGCATGCGCCACCACCGCCTGGACAGTACCTGATTCCTTATAGTTGAGTAGTAGTCCATCTTGTTCATTATGTTTCCCACACATACTCTTAAATGTAAGCTCCATGGGAGGGGAAACCCTACACACTGGCTCCTCACTGTATGCTGGGTGCCAGAAGAGTCATTTGGGAGTTGGATGATTAGTTCTCATACTGTGGAGCTCTCCCTCAACTTTGTTAAAGTGCTGATGTTTACCTCTTTACAATAAGGCCCATTTACTAAGGACAGCACTAGAAACAGGCATGTTGCTCCTCACCCTGCACTCTTAGAAATGAGGTTAATGCAGTTAATGTCCAACTTCTACAAACTTTGTACAAGGCACTTAACCAGCGCTCACAGGGAGACTATTCCTGGATATGTTTGCTCTATCATATGGAATAAGGAAAACCCAAGCATATAATTACAAATATGTTGTTTTTTTAATACATGTGTAACTCAGTGTTTTGTTTTGTTTTGTTTAGCCATATTTTCAGTAAGAATCACCAGTATTTCACTGGAAGATAATCCTACCTGCCATGTTTTGCATCCTCCTTGTTAGGCACATTTGATTACCTGGCTCTCACTAGTTTACAATTACTGGTAAGTCAAGCAGTGCTTTGCCTGCTGGGACTATGCTCTGCTTGGTCCTTCGGTGTAGCTTCCCCAGGGCACCGAATTCCCAGCAAACCAGCACTCACACTGCACTCCACGTCAGTTCGGTACTATTCTTCCTCCATACTCCTTTGACCACTCCAAAAAGAATTTGGCGAAACCCTAGCCATTTTGTCATTTTTCTGATTGGGCTGTGTTTTAGTTGTCTGCTCATCTGGTTGGCGTTTTGAGAAAGGATCTCACAGTGAGGCCCAAGGCTGTCCTCAATGTCCTCAATGTGGTGGCTTGAATAAGAACGGCTCCCATAGGTTCATATATTTGAGTGTTTGGTTCTCAGTGGCCCGCTACAGGAAGTGTGACATCGGTGGTGGTGAAGGTTTCCAAAGCCGGCTGCAAGTTTCAGGCCAGATGTGACATGAATGCCTACCTGCCTCCCACTTCCCACCCTGTGCTCGCCACCGTGGTTTCTGGACCAACCCTGTGAGACTGCAAGCAAGCCTCTAATTGTACGCTTCCTTTTAGAAATTGTCTTGCTCATGGTGCTTCGGCACAGCAATAGGACAGTGACTAAACAGTCATGTGGCTTCCTAGTTGACTCAGTCAGCCTCCTAGAAATATTCTATCTTGACAAACCTGACCCAAGAAACAGAAATATGAAATACAGTGGTAACAGCCTAATTAAAATTTAAAGTCACTCGGTAACTGTGCATTCCTCGTGCTGGTTTACGTCACTATTACATAATGGACAATAAAAGTCTTCAATGTTGGTCTCCAGCCAGGAGACTCTTAAAGTGCCAGGTAGAGAAAAGGAAAGTAATCCTGTCTAGATTTCTATCATGAGCAACATTATGGCACCCTCTGCTGTCAGGAAGCAAAATCTGAGGTCCCCTTTTTCCTACAAGTTCCTCCAGCATCCTGGTTCTTACCATCTAAAGGCATAATGTGGAGGAAGGAGCAAAGGCTTGGAGCAGGCTGCTGTAGATAGATACAACAGCAAAGGAATGAAGATCCAGTTGGTGTGGGCAGCAGAGTAAGAAAGGAAGGGAGGGGGCTGTACTGAGAATCTCTGGTCAGCGAGTACAGGGCAGCCAGGCTGTCTGAGCACTTACACGAGGAACACTAGACAAACAGCCATGACACAGGGAAAGATCAAGTATGATGTCCTAGGTCACAAAACAGAGCCAAGATAAAAACTAGTATTTTTAGCCATTTTTTGCTCTACTTCCCAACAGGGATTACTAGTTTGCAGGGGGCAAACTTCCTTAAGTACATTTATGTTTATTGCTAGTTATTCTTACTTTCATGTAAAAGAAAACTGAGTGCCAGGAAAATTTCTCTCTTCATCCTACGAAAAGAAATAAAATAATTTCAGTCTCTTGCCCACAAAGTTAAATCTGCCCAAAGTTGAAAAGGATTCTTTTCTAAACTTAGGGAAAAACTTATTCTATGGATAAATTTTATTGTAAAATCAAAATTACAGTAACCAAAACAATGCCCTTCACCACAGCTTCATTGAAAGTGGCACTTGTTTTATAGGGCAGAACAGACTCTCAGAATGTTCCACACTTAAAGACTAGTCACTTGGTGAGTAACACCAGTAACAGAAGGGTGGTACTGGGGTGTGTGGAGTGGTGGCGCTTTCTTCATAAGAGACATAACAGCCAGTTCCCCTCCTCCTCAGTGGAAAGGTCTGGGTCAGAACAGGAGGGAGCTGGAGGACACCAGGCTGCAGGCAATACCTAGCAGGATGAAACTCCTCAGATGGCGCTACAACAGCTACACTGTGTCCTGCCTGACAGCCAGGACCAAGGTCCGATCACTCAAAGCTATGTTCTCTGCCCGAGCTCTCCTGGTTCAGACTCCAAGTGGTAACAGCAGTGCCTCGGCCCTGTTGTGATTGGAGCCTTGTATAGTTCACTACAAGCACAGGCAGAAGACACCCCAGTGTTATGACAGCTAGAGGCATAAACCTTAATACTAATGAGGAGCTAGGATGCTCCAGACAGCTCCTAGTGCCTCACACTTAAGCCTGTTCAGACTTCACCAGACAAATCCTGGATATCAGGCCCGTTTTTGTTTATCCTAAGGAGAGGCTAGCCTTTTCATCCTAAATTGCTTTCAGCCCACAGGGTCTGGGCCCTAACTGCCAAGTCAATAGGTCTTTGGAATACAGCATTGTCCTCTATTCTTGCTTTAGCTAACCAAACAGAAAATTCTGTCCCCATTTAATAGTACTGAGAATAAATTTTTCATTCTCTTTGGGTTTTCCATTCATCCCACTCTATCAGAGGAATAAGTCATTTGATTGGTGAGATTTAGGAAAAGATCATTGCATGTGTACATAGTCTGGAACCTTTTGAGGACCAATGCTTTCCATAGGCAGCTGCAATGCTTAGGACTCATGGCTTCCCTTCCCAGGAGGTGGGCCCTGTGACAGAGACCTGCTCAGTGATGCCTGGGGAAATTCAATGTAAATAAGTACATATGACCAGATGTCTGGGGTGTATCTGGTCCAAAATACATTTTGTGAAATTGAATAAATAAAGATCTCTTGGGCAGGTTCCAGCAGGATTTATTTAATCCTTGTATTTCTACCTTAAGAATATTATGGTCACATCAGATTTCACTCAGTTCCAAAAATAAACATATCTAGGGGTAGTTTTTCAAACAGATTTTTGTCCACGTATGTATAAGCACAAACATGCACGTGCATGCACACACACTCCACATACTTTCTTTTTATATATTGTGTCTTTCACATCACGCATCTCCATCCCATTCATTTCCCTGTCCCTTCATATCCATCCTCTGCCCTTGCAACCTCCCCCCAAAAAAACAAAATTTCAGAAAAAAAGGAAAAGGAAAAACTCAGTCTCATCATGGAAGCTGCAGTGTGGCAGTGAGCTGTGTGGCAAACCCTTTGATCCAAATCTTCACCTGGAATTCACTCTTCTCACCACACCCTACATACAGTGAAAACTCGACAACAAATTATTCTTAGTTCTCACTGCAAATTCTACCTATAAAGCACGTAGGAAAGCTAAGAAAGAAAACTCAAATAAATAAAGCCATAAATGAAAGACAAATCCACTAGTACAAAATACAGTAAGAGACTATTATGGACAACTACATACCCACACTTTGAATAACCTAGAAGAAATAGATAGATTCTTAAGAACCTACAACCTATCAAGATTGAATCAGAAAGAAACAGAAACCTGAACAGACCAAAAACAAGGAGACTGAACCAATGTAAAAACTCCTATCAGAGGAAACTGACCAGCTCAGCAGGAAAGAGATACCACAGCATTTGCAGAAGGCTCACATCAGAGAGCTCACAGCTCTCTGTACCTCCACCTCCAGGGGTGGGGCCAATGCCCTGACCTCAGCAGGCACCTGCGTTCACATGTGCGTACCCACACACAGACAAACACATAATTTAAAAAAAAAAACAAAACACCTCCCACCCAAAGGAAAAAAGAATAAGGCTTCCCAGCAGAATTCTAGCAAAGATTTAGGAACTAACACCAATCCTTTTCAAAGTCTTCTGAAGTAGGGAGAAGATGATGATGGTACGCACTGACCCATTTTATAACCCATTACAGTGTTACTACCAATGGCAGGCAAGCCCAAAAGAAAATTACAGGCCAATGTCACTGATGAGCACAGATAACAAAAACTCTCAACGAAATACTAGCAAAACAAATTTTGGGGGACTTACTTTGAATACTAGATTCAAGATGTAAAAGTGTGACATACGATGTTAAGAAAAACCAGTTAGCTCAATAAATTCAGAAAATATATTTGACAAAATCTAAGATACTTCCACAACTTTAAAAAAAATTATCAATAAATTAGGTATAGAAGTAATAAACTAAACAAAAAGCCCCCAGCTGGAAAAGCTGGCTGGCTGACCAACTGTGGCTTCCTATAAAATCAAAACACAAACTAAATACTTTCTAACTTCAAGAGGGAAGAACCAGGGCACAGTCACCACCTGAACAAAGCAAAACCAAGTTCCAGCAGGTCCTGGTATCCTGTTCGTCACAGCTGATTCTTCAGCCCCTGCTAACCAGAACCACAAATTCTTAACTCAAAACAGCAAATGACCCTGAGGGTCATTAACTTCACAAGTCAGGCCCCCGTAGTGGGCATTGCTCTCAACATTCTCACCTTCCAAGCTCCCACAGACAGTTCACCAAGGCTTTCTCAACGACTTTTCTCACCCGAATTTCCTACGTCCTTCTACAATCCTCTCAAAAACAACAGGGTCAGGTCTGTCACAGCAACACCCACTATCCTGACACAAACTTGTGTCCTAGTTAGGGTTATGATTTCTGTGATAAATCACCATGACCAAAGCAACTTGGGGAGGATACTGGCTTACCCTTCCACACCACTATTCATCATCAAAGGAAGTTGGAGCAGGAACTCAAACAGGACAGAACCTGAAGGCAGGAGACCGTGATGGGTGCTGCTTATTGATATGCTCTTATAGCTTGCTCAGCCTGCTCTTACAGAACTCGGGACCATGAGCCAAGGGTGGTCCTCCTCCATCAATCACTGCTTAAGAAGATGCTCTGCAGGCTTGCCTGAAGCCCAGTCTTAGGAAGGCATTTTCTCGGTTGAGGCTCCCACTCTTGATGATTCCAGTTTGTGTCAAGGTCACATAAAAGTAGTTGGCACAGTATCCAAGCGTTAGATTAAAAGAGAGATTATCCGTCTTCAAATGACCTCTTAGTTATTAAAAAGCCCTATACTCACTGTACTTGGGTCACATTCATTCCCACTACTTCCCACCAAGACTCTCTAGCAAATCACATCCCAACTTTTTTTTTTTTTTTTTGAAACACGGTCTTTAGCCCAGGGTGGCCTTGAACTCAGAGATCTTCCTGCCTCTACCTCCTAAGTGATAGGACTAAAAGCAGGCACTAACATGCCTGGTCCCTGGCCTTTTTTAAAATTTATTTGTATATAAAAATATAAACTTTTTATTTAATTTATATGAATTTGTGTTGGAATTCTGAAATTTCCCCCTGAAATCATGGGGGAACTGGGAATCAAACTCAGGTCCTTTAGAAGAGAAGCAAGTGCTCTTAACAACTGACCATCCCTCCATCTTACCCTATCTTTTTTTAATTAATAATCCACTGGGTCCAATTAGTGCTGTCCATATACACAGAGGTGACGCCATCCACTGGAGCATGTATCACCTCCAGAAATCCACACATCCTAATAATGGGTAGTTTTTCCTCCATCGGGAGCCATTCCTAGGGATAGGGTTTCAGGAATCACTCCTCCACCCCTTGCAGGACTTTGACTGGCTCCTCTTCATCCTCTTACATCCTTCCCACCCACCCCCACTATGTTGTTCCTTGAACCTAGAGACCAGAGGTTGACACAGACGCCCCATCCATGGCTGGCACATTATTAACTTTGGTCCTAAATTAAGAGGTATATTTAATTCTATTATATAAATACAAAAAAGTATTATAAAATGAAAGCACTTGCCAGGAATAGCTCATCCCACTCATTCATCTCTTACTTTTGAGAGTTTAGAAAGTAATCCATTTGTTTACATTGAATACATATACTGCTTACATTAATTAAACAGAATATGTTGATCAAATACAAGGAACGGCAGAATGTACCACTACAAGAGCAGAAACTTTTGTATACACTATTCATTGTCATCTATAAAACTTCGAGAATCATAACTGGATTACATCTGCTTGATAAATATCTCATGAATGAATTACAATGTGGAGAAGTAATTTTGGCAGACTGAAAGAAATTACAACAATAATAGTTGCCTTAAAATCTCGGAAGAGCTTCATTACTTCACAAGCCACTTTTCCCCAATCAATCATACTTACAGAAAAACACCTCAAAAAAAAGAAGAGAACTTCTTTTACAATATAAAATGACCTTACTGTCACAATAAAAACAAAAATAAGCAACCTTGGGGGAAAAAAATCCTGTAAAACAATGTCTCAGTATAATTTTATTGGTAGTTTTTACATAAAAACTCACTTGTAGGATCCAAAGGACTGTCTTAGAAAATTCAAAACCATTAGATTTTAACAATAAGAACTTTAAAATTATATTACAGTCCTTAAAAATCAAAAACTATCAAGAACTAGAAATGAACTCTGCGTGCATTGTATCACTTGAAGTTCCATGAAAATATAAAATATTTCTATGTGTGTGACTATATCTGAGGCAAACATCATTGACTTCAAAACTTGACTAAAAGAACTTCTGATCAACACATCAGCAGCGGCTTCATCCAGTATGAGTTACGGTAATTCCATCCAGAGAGCTTGAATCCATAGGTACATATAATATGACCTGCTGCTTTGCGACATCACAGTTAGGACACAATGTGACAACAGGGTCTTTTACACAGAGTTTATCTACATCACAGAGCTGTCCTCCAGCCGAGGACAGGCTGCTCACTGCTGGTCCACTGCAGCTCTGCGGCCCCCAGCCTGAGCAGTATTGTAGGACTCACAGATCTTACATTTCATGCCTAAGATATGGAATTGGACTGTGGATCGCCCATTACAGTCATTGCAGAGAATCTGAAAAATGAAGATAAGGACTTAAGTCTTGTAACTACAAATGGCACTGTCTCTATAAAACAATCATTTGAGGGTCATATAAAAGATGTGAGATACACACATATATCTATAGACATTTCTGCAGTGAAAATGTCTTTTCTCCAATGAATATTTTAAAGATTATTAAGGTAGCTTTGAATTCTGAAAATATGAATCTAAGCACAGAAGACTCATTTTAAAATACTTCCTAAAAGTATACATAATACAAGCAAGAAAATTAGCACAGACATATTCAAATCTAATGTTTATCATTAGGTAAAAAATACTTAAAATAACACATATAACGACTTCATTATTTTCACTGGTACTCAGAATTAACTAATAAAATTGAAATTTCTACAAATTGGAATATTTTTGCTTAATTTTTAGGTTTACTATGCCTTAAGAATGAATCAAGAACAAGAGCACTTGTTAAGCCAGAGTTAAGCCAGAAAGCCTCTTGCTAGTCCCTAAACATGATAAAGACTCAATGTCTTCTGGTGTTAAGACACTGAAAACTCAAAATGTCCATCTGAGAATACATATAACTACATAGCAGTCTTAGCATACACACATCATAAACAAAAAATTCCATTTGTTCTTCACATAATTTGGAAAACTACTTTTAAGAATCCTACTTAAAGGCAGAGATCAGAGGTTGTCTGAGACGTGACTATCGTGAGGTGCAGCTGGTGGGGTGCAGCTGTTGAGGTGTTTGTTGTTTGGTTATGTTTTTTTGTGTGGTGTGGTGTGATGTAGTGTGGTGTGGTATGATGTGGTGTGGTGTAGTGTGGTGTGGTGTGATGTAGTGTGGTGTGGTGTGGTGTGTGTGGTGTGGTGTGGTGTGGTGTGGTGTGGTGTGGTGTGGTGTGGTGTGGTGTGGTGTGGTGTGGCATGTGAGTGTGCGCATGTGTGGGTATACCTGAGGTCCACGCTGGGTGTCTTCCCTTCACTGCTCTCCACCCTCACCCCTTGAGACAGTCCCTCAGGGAACCTAAAGCTCAAGGACAAAGCTATAGCATGCAGTAACCATGCCTAATCTTTTCCGTGTTCTAGAAATCCAAACTCAGGCCACTGTGCTTGGGTGGCAGACACTTTACCAAATGAGCCACCTCATCAGCCCTGGCCATAGGGTTTTTTCACAAATGACTAAAATATTTTAAAATATTAAAATAAAAATTGTGGTACTATTTGCAAAATTACGTAAAAGTACTAGGAGTCACTGAATTATATACATTTAAGGAATGGGCTCCAATGTATGTGACATGTACCTTCATAAAGCTACTTTTTTAAAAGAAAAAGTGTCTATATGAACACAATAAACTTTAGCTTCTAATAAACATCTCAATTACCAGATAGTATCTAAAGGATCTTCTATTGTCCTCAGTAACAACTCAGTTACCAACATTAATTTTGGAACTTTACAGTGTAAATAAACCAGAAAGGGTTTTGTTTTTTGTTCACAGTGCTAGGATCAAACCCATGACCTTACACGTGCTAACTACTACTGAGCTATGTGTCCAATATTAAAAGTAATTATTTGGTTTTGTTTCCTCTTTGTGTTTGAAAGTATTTGTAGACAATGAGAATATTTATATGTCCAAAAGTTATGAAAGCATCAGAAAGCTATTTAATTTTTCAACTCTGAGACTAACCTACAACACAGCAACTCTCGTAGGGCCAAAGGGAATAAGCTAATTGAGACCAAATAAAGGCTACGACAAAATAAAAAGGGCAGTAAACATTAAAATCCAAAAGCTAGCTTTCAAAACCCAGCAAATATATTCTCTTAAAACAAAATTTTGAATAATTTAAGTGAAACACAGGTAAAATATCAGTGATTCGCCCCTGACTCTGGCAAGCGATTTGTCAAAAATTCATAGCAAAGTTTTTGCCTGCCATCTAGTGTTGAGGAAAAACTATACAAAGTTATTCTTAGGATTTTTTTTTTCTCACCCTAGTCTGACATCAACATAAAATTTTTTTTTAATAATTTATTTCCTTTGCTTTAATTAGTTACAATGCCAAATAGTAATTTTGGGACAAATTCAAGCAAAGAAGCAAAAATAAAAAAGACTATATCAGCAAGAAATCTAAAAAGTCCTAAGCATGGATTCTACTCACCTCCACAGACATATTCTGGTACTCAGATGGCATAGGAGTTTGTGCGACCTCATTATCCAGCTGTCTCCAGTACCGCGTCATATCTAAGGCAGAATGCATACACAGTGGACATCTGTAGCCTCTGCAAGAGACAATGAATAGGATCTATATACAAGAAGACACAGCTCACTGGCACATAACCCGAACAAGGTAGTATTCTACATTTCAAGCTAACTTCTCAGGAACCTGAAAAATCTATGCAATAAAAAAGATAAATATTCAATTCTCTATTTTATGGTGCATTTAAATCCTAAGTCTTTATCTTTATCCTCAACTCTCTAAAACAGAGAACTAGTCAGTACTCTTTGTAGAACTATACTTAGTAATACCAATTAAACTATTCATTAGCAAAACAACTTCAATTCTGATTGAAAGAATTTCTATTACTTAAAAAGTATTCCAATCAAAAAAAAAAATTCCAATCATATTACTACTTCCTGTCTAAAATTTTCAATAGTTGCACCATTTCTACTCTTTCCTATTTCTCATTTTAGTTCCAGTTTTAAAGAACATTTTCTTTGTAGTTCATTGCTGGACCAATATAGAGAGCTATTAAAATGTGCACACTGTTCTTCAGTGCTTTTACAACACCGTGATTAATTACAGAGGCAACTATGTTCCCCAGAACATATGGTTAGAAAACAAAAGGTTTTGCCCACCTCAAGCTACGTAAAGAAATAGGCATGATAAGGACATGGGAACAGAGATACAGTCCTGTTCCCCAAGATGCCATGGCCAGCTGAACACCAGTTATCTACTCTACTCACCTCCGTAGACATCTACCATACTCCAAACAGTGTACCTAGCCACCATGGGAGCCCACCTCCCCACCACCCTCCTCACAAAAACAAAATCTTAAAACTGTACGTTTTAAAATTAAAAAAAAAAACTCACTCTTTTAACATTTCTTCATAACACGTTCTGAAAGAAAATAGAACAGTATTTCAGTAAAGAAAAACTACCTCCATTGCTTCCAAACACCTCCAAGCAGGAAGAAAGTTATCTTACCTATGTAAGAGATGCCCACAAGGCAAGACATGAGCAACAACGCGGGACGTGTGAATGTCCTAAAAGGAAAGGAAGCCATTAGTGCCCTATAAAGACACTAGCAACACTCAAGCACTTTAAACCGAAGAAATTTCCAAAGTGAAAAATATTCCACACTCACCTCCAAACATATTGGACAATTCTGCCGAGAAACATTTTCAATACACTGTTAAAGGAGAACCGTACATTAACAAAAGCATGAAAAGATAAAAATGTCAGCTACAACAGCATTAATAAAAAAATAAACTGGTTAAAAGAGCCGGTGAGATGACTCACTGGCCACCAAGCCTGAAGACCTGAGTTCAATCCCTGGAACCCACATGTTGGAAGGTGAGAACCCACTCCTGCAAGTTGTACTCTGGTCTCCATGTGTACACTACTAAGAGGTGGAGTTAAGTTGGAATCTCAGCAGTGTGAGGTTTTTGCATAGCAATACATGTCTAATTATATAGAAGGAGAGATCATTTTGGTTCTCAGGTACACTCCATATATATACAAACCCACATACCTTAACATCTATGTAATTAGGATGCTTCTGACGGTTAATGCCATCACTGAGTGAATTAAATTCAAATGAAGTAAATATGCAATGGGCTGGCTGTGTGTATGCACACGTGTGCATGTGTGTACACAAATGTATTCTATATATGCCATGGAAACCAGAACAAGCCAAAGAAATACAATCCATAAGGCTATTGAAAGTCATTCTCTATCCTGCCCGTCCCGCTGGACTGGTTTCTCTCCAGCCCAAAAATCCCTGCAGCCGTTTAGAAAATAATCATTCAGATGCTTAATATTAATTATAATTGCTTGGTTGATGGCTCAGGCTTATGATTAGCCTGCTCCTACATATAAATTAACCCATTTCTAATTATCTGTGCATCGCCACGTGGCTCTGTGTCATTATCTATTCTCTAGTACATCTTGCTGTTCTGACTGCTTGCTAGCATCTCACCAGATGGAGCTCCCACAACATTACTGACTCCAAGCTATCTTCATTAGCCTGTCCTTTTAATTTTTTTTAATTTAATGACTTTTGTTTATCTTGAGACAAGGCCCCTCTATGTAACTCAAGTGAGCCATGAACTTTCATGTGCCATAACCCTAGCCAGTTTATCTGACTATCGCCCCCCAATTTTTTTATTTGTTTTTTTTTTTGTTGTTGTTGTTTTTGTTTGTTTTTCGAGACAGGGTCTCTCTGTAGCTTTGGAGCCTGTCATGGAACTAGCTCTTGTAGACCAGGCTGTCCTCGAACTCACAGAGATCCGCCTGCCTCTGCCTCCTGAGTGTTGGGATCAAAGGTGTGCATCACTATCGCCAAGCCACCCCACAATTTTTAAGGTCAGACTCAATCTTTAACAAATTCACATCCTGCTCATCAAATTCCTTTAAGCTAAGACTGAGTATCTTGGGAGTTATCATTATTCAGCCTCACTCTATTCTCAGTTATCATTTCTGCTACTCATCTTAATTTTCCTCACTACTCTGTATCTGTATATTCTCTCTGTGTGTCTCTGTCTGCCTGTCTGTCTGTCTCATCTTCAGACAGAAGGCTACTATTAGTCTCTTACTGGACTGCCCTCTATTTTATACTTTGCTTTGCTGATCCTCCATTCTTTATATTCTTACAGTAGATAGAATCAGTACTATAAATACAGTGTTCCATTAGATTATTTTTAAATAAGAGAGAGGGTCTGAGATTACAATAAATTCCTATGTTCATATTTATAAGCCTTAATTATGAAAGAAATACAAAGAATACTTTCTAATTATTCTTAGAACACTGTAAATAGTTATATCACTTAGTATTTTTCCTTTTACAGTTAATTTTAGAAGCACTATCTATGATAAGAATCCGTACTCACTATAAGTGGCTTTTAGACATAAAGCAAAGAAAAATCAGCCTACAGTCCACAACCCCAGAGAACCTAGACAGCAAAGAGGATTCTAAGAGAGACATACCTGGATCTATATAAAAAGGAGAAGACAAGATTTCTTGAGTAAACTGGGAGCATGAAGGTCACAGGAGAGAGTAGAAAAGAAGAGGGGAAGGACAGGCTCCAAAACCACAGAGAAACCCTGTCTCGAAAAAAAAAAAAAGAAAAAAAAAGAAAAGAAAAGAAGAGGGGAGGAAGGGAAGGGAGCAGAGAAAAATGTATAGCTCAATTAAAAGAAAAATTCATGAACCAACTGAGAAGCTGCCAGCATTATGCTAGTAACTTCTATAGGCATTCTTACATTATGGAAAGTAAACTGTAGATCAAATATTCTGAGGCATATATTTTAGATTACCTACTTAATTCTATTTTTTAGAAAACCAAAGAACATAGTTGTGTAGTTGGTAATATATGAAAATTAGCATGTTTCCAAACATACTAGAATTTAAGCTTGTTTTCAAAAACACTAATAGGTTTGAAATTATGCAGCTCAATTATATACCTTATGTTTTCCTCGAAGATTCATGGCTAGGCATAAGTTACATTTCAGGCAGTGAAAAAAATCTTCTTTTGGACCAATCCTAACAAAACACAATATGAAAGCCAAAAGATTATTTTTATTACACGATAATTTGTTTACTACATAATACCCAAACTCAGTCTCACTGTAGGAATATTCAAACACACTAAAGAACGTGGAGAAACACCATCTTTCCAGTGTCCACAGTAACCAGCACAAGCAGAGTGACACTTCTGTAAAATCGGATATGGATGCACAGAACAGATGCACACAAGTTGAGCTTAATTTCTTACACAATTCTACAGATGCCGTTCTGCAATTATTTACACTTAGTAATATATCCTGATGATTGTGTCTGTCCATAGAAAACTACTTCATTCTTAATAGCCACACAGCAGTCAATGGTATAAATGTATCATAATTTTCAAAAATATTTCTTTATTGAAAAAATTTACAAGCCGGGCGGTGGTGGCGCACGCCTTTAATCCCAGCACTCGGGAGGCAGAGGCAGGCGGATCTCTGTGAGTTCGAGGCCAGCCTGGTCTACCAAGGGAGTTCCAGGACAGGCTCCAAAGCCACAGAGAAACCCTGTCTCAAAAAACCAAAAAAAAAAAAAGAAAAAATTTACAATCTTTTTGTTTGTTTGTTTTTTTCAGTATTTTGAAGCTGAAAAAATTTACAATCTTTACTTGCTATAATGACATGATTTTAAAAACTGTCCAGCTAGCATTTAATCCATATTTAGCCTATTTTTTTCACTATCCCTAAAAATGACACTATTGAGTCAGAGAGTACTGGATCATCAACTGTGATATTGACAACCTGACCCCTCCAAAGACTGCTAGTTTACATGTCCACATGCATGTTCCTCACAACCTGGACTACATGGACACATGCATGATAGATAATACATGCTATTCTAACTTTCATTTCTCAAATTACAAAGGACTAATTTTTTTTTTTAATGTTAAAGAACTGTTCAGATTTCTGTGAATTTTCTGTTGATGTGTTCTGCTCATTTCTCTACCTCAGTATTTGCCCTTTATCAATTGATGTGGGAATGATTTCTTATTAATAAACTGCCTAGGCCCATTTCATAGGCCAACCCTTAGGTAGGCGGAGAAAACAGAACAGGATGCTGGAAGAAGCTGAGTCAGTGAGTCGCCATGGTTCCCGCACTCCAAGCAGATGCAGGTTAAGATCATTCCTGGTAAGCCAGCTTGTAGGCTACACAGATTAATAGAAATGGGTTAGATTAATATGTAAGAGCTAGCCAATAAGAGGCTGGAACTATTGGGGCCAGGCAGTGTTTGAAAGAATACAGTTTCCGTGTAATTATTTCGGGACATAAGCTAAGCTAGCCATGTGGGCGGCCAGGTGCAGGGGACGCAGCCCAGCCGTTCTTATTTCAACAATCAATTAATTTAAAAGAAGCCTTATACAGCCTGGATATTCACTTTTCACTATGTATGTTATGATCACTGCTCTGTTGTCTAGCTCTTCATAAAGATTCACCATCACTTTCTATCTATTAAAATGAGTCTCTTGCAGACGACCCACATCCAGCTCCCAACACCATGGCAGACAGTTCACAACCACCCATACTTCCAGCTCCGGGGATCTGAGCTCTAGCCTCCACGGTCACCTACGCTCACAAGTACACACACACAATTTAAAATAAAAACAAAAGTAAAACTTAAAGGCCATCAATATTTTCCTTTATAGTTTCTGCTTTTTGCCCACTATTTAGGAAAAACTTCTGTAAACTATAGACCAAAATCATTCTCCTTTGTATACACTAACAGTTAAAATAACTCATTTTATATTTTCTTCAGGTTGAAGCTCATTATAAAATTTATAATATAAATGGTAAAAATAAGACTGCTAGCTGGGAGCCGAGCGGTGGTGGCGCACACCTTTAATCCCAGCACTCAGGAAGCAGAGGCAGGTGGATCTCTGTGAGTCTGAAGCCAGCCTGGTCTACAAGAGCTAGACAGGTTCCAAAGCTACAGAGAAACCCTATATCAAGAAACTTAAAAAAAAAAAAAAATGCTAGCTGATCCCTACATTTCTATTCTTTGCTTCTTTCACAATAAAACATTTATTTAAAAGGCAGTTATTCAGACCTATCCTGAAAACAGACAAGTTCCCTGCTTCTTTGGAGGCTGTGAAAAGATCCGATTTTCTTGTGTGAGAAGCGCTCTACAAGATGATTCAGAAAGCAAAGGCACAGCCAGCAGGCCGGAGAGCCTGATTGCATTCCCTGGAACTCCCATCATGGAAGGAGGGAACAGCCTCCTCCAACAATCCCCTGACTTCCACATGCACACATGGCACACAATTAAAGGAAATGAAGGGAAAGAGAATGCCTCCCTCACAGATCTAGTCATTTCTCCCTGCCCAGAATATGAGCCCGCAGAATCAAAGAAGAAAACACCTAGGATCAGAATGTGAAGGGTGCCAAGTTATTTAAGTACCTGAATCAGACTTTTCCATGAGAAATAAAATTCAGACTTTCATGAACTACTATTGAGTTTCTGTCACAAAATGCTAAAACCGTTTTATAATGAATATGCACATTTCAGAATCAAGTTTTTTCCAAATAGGTATCAATTATCTTTGCTTGTTTTGTTGGGTTTTGTTTGCTTTGCTTTTTGAGACAGGGTTTGTTTGTATAGCCTTGGCTTTCCTGGAACTAGCTCTGTAGATCAGGCTGGCTTTGAATTCAAAGAGATCAACCTGCCTCTGCCTCCTGAATGCTGGGATTAAAGACATGGTATCAGTTATCTCAATACCTTTTCTCAAGTAGCACATTGTAGGAATTCTAATAGCGTTCTTGGCTTGTACCCAGTAAATGTTATGACAACACAAAATGTCTTCACAAACGGTTAGAGCGCTGGCTGAGAGGATGGGAGCGCCGCCTACAGAGCCCGAGGTCGCCAGTTCGAGTCCCAGTTAAGTCTATACTGTGTGAATGTGTCTGTGTCTCTGTGTATGGATGAATGTCTCTGTGTCTGTGCTGACTGTGCGCTGTGTATGAGTGTGACATGTGCATGCATAATTAATCGGGGAAAAAATGTCTTCACAACCAAAATACTCTTTCAAGGCAAAATTATCCTTACTAAATTAAATAGATAAATAGATAATAAGAATCCATAAAATCTCCCCAGCATGACCACCCAAACAAGGACTCAACAAACATGCCAAACTTTGCAGGGGAAAAGCCCGTGAAGCCTCAACCCTACACAAAGAACTACAGACAACTGAAGCTAGGAGGAGGTGGCCCTCCCCAGGGAAGAACACACCAATAGATACAAGTAATGTTATATCAACTCAACAGGTTATATTTAAGAACGCTTATATACACAGAAATACACATATATATGTAGGCTTATAACAATTGGTGACAAAATAGACCACAAATTTGAAGGAGCGTGGGGAGGTGTATATAAGAGGGCTTGAAGGGAGGAAAAAGAAAAGAGAAATGTTGTGATTAAATTAAATTACAATATCAAAAATAAGCAAATACAAGAAGAACCCCAGCGCTTAACTCTAACAATGAGCCCTATAGGCAATAAATCAGATTACTACTTTCAGATGACCACACCTTAGATGATAGTCTCACTTTAAAAAAAATAAGTCAGTCAGTGGTGGCATAAGTTTTTAACACCAGCACTCAGGAGGCAGATCTCTGAGTTTGAGGCCAGCATGAAATATACAGCAAGCAGTGAGATCCTATCTCAAAACAAAACTAGCTAATTTTTTAAACTATTTTACTGGTTTAAATGAGAATGTCCCCACAAGCTCCAGTATTTACCTTCTTGGTCCCCTGTTGGTGGTGACATTTGGGGACGTTTAAGAGGTGTGGCCTTGCTAGAGGAAATGTGTCCCTGAAGGAGAGCTTTGAGACACAAGTGAGCTAGTTCTTTCTCTCTTTGCTTCCTGCTTACAGAGCAAGATGTGAGCTCTACGCTGTCGAATCCGCCACCTACTGCTGAACTGTTCCCCATGCAGAGAGAGAGAGAGAGAGAGAGAGAGAGAGAGAGAGAGAGAGAGAGAGAGAGAGGTGTGTGTGTGTGTGTGTGTGACCACCAACTCTAACCCTCTGGAAGCACAGCTCAAACTCTCCTCCACATTTCACCACAGCAACAGAAAAGTGACTAAGATAACATAATTGGCCAAATGCACAGGAAATATTAGGAGATTTATATACAGTACCTACAAATTCCACAGTTCTCGCAATGATACTGTTTCTTATCTTTGTCAAACAGATGACATATGTTGCAGTAATATTCTCCAAACAGTGTGCTACAATGTTCACAAGTCTGCTGGGCCTGAAAAGGACACCGTAGTTAAAAACTCAAGTAACTTTACCAAAACGATTTAAATATTCAGAATTTATATGAAAGCATGTTTAGCTTATTTTTATGTTTTTAAACATCTAACTCAACAATATTACTTACTCAGAGTTAGAGTTAAGTCTCACTTCCAACTTTTGATTAAAGTTTTTAATCCATCTTAAAACTTGAAAAAGTAAGGCAGGTGCCATAAGATCTTACATGCTGGAGTCTTTCACAGTTGATGCACTGCACTTCCTTTACTTGGAAACGATCCAGCTGGTGATCTTCATTGTTGTCATGACACAGCCGGCACGTATAGAGCTTGTCACAACAAGGTGCCTAACCCAGGGGAACAAAGGGAGCATAAGAAGACAAGTTAATTATAAAGAAAGAAAATTCCTACCTCCTTCTCTGATCAAGGTCAAAGATTACAACCAATGGATCCATGGCTAGCTTTCATTTCTTGGCATATTTGATGTTAATAATCTTCCCCTTCAATATCTGCCTGAAAGACTCTAAATACAACTTTAAAACACAAACATTATAAAGGCAGAAATCTCTAGACAGAAAAATCAATCCCACAACAACCACATCTCATTCTCAACCTAAATAGTAGATAACACCTTCTTAGACATTGTCAGAAAAAAAACAACATCTAAACACAAACTGTTTTAACTTCACTAATATTTACTAATCATGATGCATATACCTACTATTGCACAGGATACAATAAATTTGTTTGTTTTTAGAGAGGGTCTCTCAATGTAGCCCTGGCTGTCCTAAAACTAACTACAGGCCAGCTATGATCAGATTACCCCACCTCCTAAGTGCAAGGGTTAAAAACATACACCTCCACGCCCAGACTCACTGATTTTGAGAGTGTTAAAAACTGCCAATTGTCCACTGAAATCTGTTCCTTCCTTAGAGCAGATTATTGAATATTCTACAGCTGGATCCCACATAAAGATGATCAAATGCCTTACAATATGTTAAAATAATACAACATAAAAAAATTTGACTCTAAAATGACCAAGTAGAACAGTAGTCTTTACCCATCTGGATCACACTTGCAATTGTTACATGGAAAGAAATGTACAGAAATGTATTCTTGATTATTTAAACCTCATTATTGTTAGGTCATTTCATAAGTGTTTAACTTTTACCCCGTTATATTAAGAAATGCCAGGTTTGGGATGTAGATATTGGTATAGTACTTTCCTGGCATTATGCAAGGTATTCATTTTAATACCTAATCCCCAGAATTCAAAAAAGAACATCTCTTTTATTTTTTTTGGGGGGGGGTGGAGCTGAAATGACCAAAATGTATGACATTGTCAGGGGGGGAAAATGTAGCTATAAGGAAGGAAGGAAGGAAGGAAGGAAGGAAGGAAGGAAGGAAGGAAGGAAGGAAGGAAGGAAGGAAGGAAGGAAGGAAGGAAGGGAGAAAAAAGAAATTCCCAAGCCAAATGTTTCTCCAGTGTACTGACTGTGCACATCCTGACCATTTCCTAAGGCTGTTACTGAACACACCCCATCCTTTAAGTGCTGTAACATGTTACTGACTTCTTTTTCTTCAACATTATTCTTGACTAAATTTTAGTGATGAATATATCCACAATAATCCCTTCAATAACCTAAATTTTCTCACTTTCGATGGCCTTGTATCCCAATCCTCCTCTGCCGCGCAGTCCCATCCTTAAGTGTGAATACAACGATATCCACAAGCATTTCAGTCTCAGGCCCCTGTTAAGCTCTAAGACTCTTCAGGGTATCAAAGAACTTCTGTTTACCTGGACTATAGCTATCAATATCTCGCATAAGAATTACTTATGTTTTTAAAGTATTATAAATTGTTTCTCCTTCATGAGTCCTGACTCCTTCCACACTTTTGAGAAAATGTCTCCCATATACTCAAGCTTGAATAACCAATTATTTTCAAGCAAAAAAAAAAAAAAAGTTCCATGAACAAAGCAACTAATTTACTTCACAAATGCCTAAGAATCTTTACTCAAGAAAACCAAATGCTTGCTGAAAGTCTTCTATTTGTCAAATAAACTACTAAAAGACACGGATGAGAATGAGCTAAGATTTGATAATTATTAATTTTAGCACTTCATCAATGACATTTTTAAGTGACACTGGCTCTAACTGTAGGTATACTACAGTGTACCTGATTGCAATACAAAATCCCTGCTTGATTAATACGGAGACTAGTTTTAACCATTGCTTTCCACCATCAGTATAAATGCCAACACACTGGATACAGCACATCTACTATCCCACAAAGTAGTTTTTAGAGATTCCTGCAGACCCAGTCATCACACTCTGCAACTGCTGCTCCTGAGAAAGGACTGTACTAGCCCTGTATTTCAATTCCAAGAACGAATTCTACCACTAACTCTCTACTCTTCTCAACTAACTCCATGTGTTCCCTTGTACATAGCCTAGCTGCCTCTTCCTTTCTCCAAATACCAGACAGCTAAACTCTAACACTAGCTGAACCCCACTCCTATCCACTGGCATGTATCAGAAGCAGCTAACCACAGCTGAAGTAAACACCACCACACTGTCTGGTCTCCTTCTTTGTTTGTTTTTATTGTGTGACAGAGAAGAACATACTTTTGTATGCCTGCCCCCAAGCTTTTAAATTTTATTACTCTGAGATTCCTGACAATACCTTTCATGAACTCTGAGTGAACTTTTGAAGACTATAATAAGGAAAACTCCAAGTTTTCTTCCCTTAAACACTAGTAGTGAAATTTTTACACTAGTAGTGAAAATTGTACTAGAATTTATCACTAAACTAACATTTTTATTTATTTTTTTAAAATGTCTTCATATCTTCACTGTAACTTCCTGTTCTTAACTTCTTGGTGTAATGATAAATAAAAATAAACTTCTTTGAATTTTCTGCACTGTTCTTGGCACCTCAAATGATTCTTGCTTCACTAGACACTCAAAAAAATATTTTATTACCATCATTTCATAGTTAATGCTCTCTTTCTTCTAGAGTCTAAGCCTCAAGGTCTAGCACAGTGGTTCTCAACCTTCCTAATGCAGCAACCCTTTAAAACAGTTCCTCAGGCTGTGGTAACTGACCCTGTGGCTAACATAGATAAGAATAATGGGTTAATTATTAAAATTATTAGTTAAAAGAGCGAATACAAAGCTTGAGCTAATGGGCCAATCAGTTTATAACATATGAAGACCTCTGTGTAATTTTCTTTGGGACTTGTTGGCTGTGGGAACTGGGCAGGACAGAAACCTCTACAAGCAGGCCCTCATGTTACAGATGGCGCCAACGTGTGGACAACTGCATCCACATAAAACCTGAGAGAGCTTGGTAAGTAATTCTAGACAAAAAAGAATAGAGTAAAGCATGGTTTTTTGGTAGCAGCAATTTCTCAGATCTGCTCTGCTTGCTAAAGGCAAGCAAGCACTCTCATCTAAGATAGGCTTCCTGACTCAGCTTTAGCTGTAAAGCCTTGCAGCTCTTTTAAGAGGTCCTGCCAAGAAACACACAGTGTTGATGAAAAGCTGACTGCATGCTTTTCAGTTTTCAGCCATAGCAGAAAAAAAGCTGTGCCCTTTTAAAATGCTGGCTTTCTGGGCCGTGTCAGAGCAAACTCTGACTCTTTCAGGCAGGCGGTCCGACTACGGAGCATTTGTGTGTGGTTTGTGAGCACACTGCTTCAGCTTGCTTGCTGGTAGGGACCTTGAAACACTGTAGAGTTGTGGCAATAAATGTGGCTACCTCCACCATGAGGCTGAAATCTCAGAAAGCTAAGAAATGGGCTGGATCTAGTCGTCAAAGCCACAGCTTTAACCCTACCCATATTGCTTAGTATATTAAAGACTCATGTGGTCAGAAAAAGAGATATATATACAGTGAAGATAGATTCAAAGATTTAAAAAAAATCTAAACAGTTTACTGTGTGTTAAAAATATATGCTGGCTCGGGAGAGAAAAGAAAAAGATAGAAAGAAAGAACGAAAGAAAGAAAGAAAGAAAGAAAGAAAGAAAGAAAGAAAGAGGGAGGGAACACACCTTAATCCCAATGCTTGGGAGGCAGAGGCAAAAAGACCTCTGCGAGTTCAAGGTGTGGTGGCACATGCCTTTAATCCCAAAGACTGGGAGGCAGAGGCAGACAAGTCTCTGTGAGCTCAAGGTGTGGTAGCACACACCTTTAATTCCCGAAGCTAGGGAGGCAGAGGCAGACAGACCTCTGTGAATTCAAGGTGTGGTGGTGGACGCCTTTAATCCCAGCACTTGGGAGGCGAGACAAGTGGATCTCTGTGAGTTCAAGGACAGCCTGGTCTCCAGAGGGAGTTCCAAGACAAAGATACACAGAGAACCTGTCTCAGTTCTCTAAGTCAAAAGTTAAAAATAAAAATAAAAGAAATAGAGGTTAAAATAAAGCCATGTAAAGATGAAAAGTACACAGAGAAGCTTGATACTATATGTTATTATGCTGTCTTTGAATTGTTTGAATGCTGTGGAAGGAGCAATAGCTGCTAAAAGATATTTGCTTATAAATGCTGCTGAATTAATCCAAGATAGGTATTTTGAAAATACCTTGACTTCAAAATTGAAGTCAAAAGGTATGTTACTTTGGAGAAGAGATTTTGCTTTTGTTTCCACAGGAAATGAGAGGCTGTGGATTCATTCTGAGTTAAGAAAAATCAGATTTGATCAAGGAAGATCACCTGGAGAAATCTCCGGTAGGAATAGATGGCCCAGATGTCTGAGTTCTACATCCAGAAAAGATCAAGACTGTTGCCTGAGAAGATCAAGACTCACAGGATACTCCAGTCAGGACTTGATCATAATTCTAAATTTTCTTTAGGTCCCCATAAGATTATCAGCGCCCCCAACCAGCAGGAAGTAGCCTGGAATACCCCGCCCACATTCCCCAAAAATGGACTATGGATATTTTTCCTTTTTTTAAAAAGAGGGGGAAGTGGTGTAGGACAATTTTATGTATTCTGTCAATTATATTTTAAATAAATGCTGATTGGCCAGTAGCCAGGAAGGAAGTATAGGCAGGACAACCAGACAGGAAGTAGAGGGGGGGGACAATCAGACAGGAAATAGAGGCGGGGCAATGAGAAAAGGAGTATTCTGGGAAGAAGGAAGCTCTTTCCGCAGTCCTCCCCAGATCACGAAAGAAGCAAGATGCGACCTACCCAGCTGAAAAAGGTATCGAGCCATGTGGCTAACATAGATAAAAACAATGGGTTAATATAAGTTATAAGAGCTAATATGAAGCCTGAGCTAATGAGCCAATCAGTTTATATAACTTATGGAGACCTCTGTGTGATTTTCTTTGGGACTTGCCGGCTGTGGGAACTGGGCAAAGACAGAATCCCCCATAAGCAGGCCCTCATGTTACATGACCCCAACTATAAAATTATTTCATTGCCACTTCCTAACTGTGATTTTTTATAACCAATTGTTATGAATCATAATGAAAATATCTGCTATGCAGGATATCTGATATACAACCCTTGTGAGAGGATCATTCCACTCCCCACATCTAACCCCCATGTTGAGAACTCATGATCTAGATGCTCCTTTTACAGTTTCCCCTTTAAAACTCTGAACACCTCTTTCTTCCTGGCAACAGTCTGTTAATGACCTTGCTACTAATTTCACTATCAAAATAGTAGTAATCAAAATAAACTCACCCACAAGATCTATCAACCTTCTTGAGAATAAATATGCTTTATCTTCTAGGTAGAAACTAGACAGAAACTAGAATCACTTAAGAAGTGGGAACCTCAACTGAGGATTTGCCTCCATCAGATTACCCAGTTCCAATACCTGTGGGGCATTTTCTGGATTCATGACTGATGTATGAAGGCCCAGACCACTGCCATCACTACCATCCCTGGGCAGGTGATCCTGTTTTATATAAGAAAGGATGCTGAGCGAGCCGTGGAGTGCAAGCCAGTAGTAAGCAGCATTCCATAGCCTCAGCTTCAGCTCCTACCTCCAGGTTCCTGCCCTGCATGAGATACTGACCTGGCTTCCCCTAATGAGCCCTTTGTTCCTCAAGCAGTTTTGGGTTATGGTGTTTATTACAGAACTAAACTACTACCCTCTACCTTGTCTTCATCTACAAAGACTCTAGTTAGTCCAGGCTTGCAGCCAAGATCAGCTTCATGTTGACTGCTCAAGCAGAACAGTAGTCCTAGAATGCTCCCTTTTCCTGCTACATTACCAAACGACCTCTTAGATCATTGTCCCAGTGTACAAAAACGTACTGTAACACATCTTCAGCAAAACAACCACATTTGCTCTCCTTTGCAATAAAAATCCAAAACTTCTGCTATTTCCAGTATCCACTCCAATAAATCTTTATTCTGGATCATTTCATTGACATTTCTCTTGTCAAGATCAACCTTGACAAACCAAAGGTCAATTGCCACTCCTTCTCTGATTGAACTGCTGCACTCAGCTTGCTCCTTCAAAGACCTCGGTCAGCCTCTGCTACTTAAGGAAGAGGAAGAGCGGAAAGAAGAGCAATGCATGACACTCAGGAAAAAGCAGTTAAAGTGCTTTGAAACACAACTGTGGCTGTGAAATTACTTTGCCGGGCCAGGGAAGGGCAAGATATGAAATTCAGTCCCATATCTGACTTTGAACCTATGAAAATATTGCAGTAGGAATGCAATCAGAAGAACAGTATTCAACTGCTTACATAACATTTGATAATTGATCAGTCTGAAAGAACTCCATCCAGTGCAATGAAACAATATTCACCAAACCATGGCCTACAGGAAAGGGTTTAAGTTGTCCTACAGATCTAAGTGTATCATTTAATCCTAGCTTTTAAGGTCAGTGACCAGCAGGGCTGACCAGTAAAGTGAAATGGAAAAAAAAAAAGCTAGTGACTGAAAGTGGTAATTAATTTTTACTACTCATTTCTGGGGATGCACCTCCTAAACACATGTACACTCTAGTATGCAATCATCGTTTTATTAATAAAAGAGGGACTTTCCCCACGGCAGTGGAGACTGAAGCTATAGACTCTCTGGTGAGGTTAGTAGTATACACACACACAGACACACACACACACACACACACACACACTCACCTCCCCCAACCCTTTTTCTCTTCCTTCCTGGCAGTAGCACCCCCAGACTGGCATTACTACTGCCTCCACTTCACACATAGCTGGAAGTGCACCTCTGATAGAACTACAGGCCTTCACCTCTAACACCAGCCATGAAAAAACAAACTTCTAGCCAGGCGGTGGTGGCACACACCTTTAATCCCAGCACTCAGGAGGCAGAGGCAGGCGGATCTGAGTACAGCCTGGTCTACGGCACTAATTCCTCCAGGACAGCTAGGACTGTTACACAGAGAAACCCTGTCTCATAAAACCAAAAAAGAAAAAAAAGGGGGGGGGGGGCTTCAGAAATTGCCATTTTATATGCAAGCTATTTAAAAAGCAGCTTGCTCAAAATTAGAGTAAATCTGGGGCAGAACTAAAGTGGGGCGAAGCTATAAGATTCCAGCAATCAAGTTTCTTCTCGGTGGGAGGAGATTTCTGAAGCCCTAGCTGAACCAGGGCCTCCAGCATTTTAAGTACAAGGTCTACCGCTGGGCTACTCTCCCCAGCTCAAATACCAGGCTTTCTCAACAAAATAAAGTCAGGAAACTCTTAACTGTGTGAGGGCCATTTTTAAAAACTCCAAATGACTAGGTTTCTTTAGCAGCAAAAATAATCGCGTAAACGTCCTAGGCACTTCCCTGAAAGCCAATGAAATGGCAATCACACACTGTGTGATTCTCCTATCACACTTCTCTCTTTTCTCCTTGACAGGTCTGAACATCCTCCTAGACAACAAAGCGAAGCTGACAGGCCAGACCCTGAGCTTGCTGCCCGAACAGAAGTTATATTTTGATTTTCCCTTTGCTTCGCCTCCTTCCGTCACCGTCCTCCACAGCTGACAGAGGTCCTGGAGCAATGCTCAGGACAAGCCTGCCACTACTTCCTTCCGCTGTCAACCGCAAATGATGACTCAAGCCATTGCATAAGGGACTCCGTGCGAGGCCCGGCTCTGGACAAACAAGAACTCGGCTTGCAAAGTCCAAACGCTGAGATCGAGTCCAGGGCTCGTGCTCACCCTGCCCAGAAAGCCTCTGCAAGGGGAACCCATCCCAGATGCAGAAGGCATCTCAACAAGCCAATCGGTCTGAAACTTACGCCCGGCCCAACCCGTCCCCCGCCTAACCCGGCACCCCCTCAGGAAGCGCCCTTTAAAGTTATCACCTTGAGGAGACAGCCCCGGTCGTAGTGCTCGCAGCCCCGCCGCCCTCGCTCCAGGCTGAGGACGCCATCTTCCCGCGCCGTCGCCGCCATCTCCTCCACCTTCCCTCACGATCTACAGAGCCTTCCCCCAGCTTGGAAGCCACACCTCGGAGCAGCAGAGCCGGCCTGACACGCCTCCCTCTCGCAGCGGCGGCCACCGCGGGCAAGATGGCGGCTGCTCACGTGACCCGGGGCAGTCGGATTTCCGGTTCCTGCTCGAGGGGGCGGAAGCGAAGGGAGGCGCTAGCTCCGTCGCCGACGTTAGTCGCTGTCTTCGCTGCTAACGGTAATAACGCGTAGGTTGGCTCTCCTTTCTTCCCCGCATCGCTGTCGGCCCAGAGCTCGGGGCGAAGGGGGCCGCCGCGACGCCGGGTGGGGGCCCCGCTTGCAGGCCGCCCTCGGCCGCCCGGCGCCTTCGAGGAGAGGCCCCTCCCTCGGCCGGGCTCGCGGCCGCCTCCAGCAGGGGGCGGAGCTCGGTGACCGCGCGACGGGCACCCCCTCGTGCTGGCGCCTGCCCACGATCCCTTCCCGTTTCCCCTTGCTGATCGCCAGCTAAGACGTGAGGAGAAAAAGTGGGGAAACGGAGGCACGCCGTGACCTGCCCCAGTGGAACTCACAGAAGGCTGGGGGAAAGAACCACTGTGTTAAATGAGATCACAGTTGGAGGGACCCTTGAAGGATAACCGTGTGTGGTTTCCCTGGGGAAGGGGACCCTCGAGCTGAAAGGGGAATAGCAAACAGTGTCCCCAGGAGTTAGGGTGCCCAGAGCTGTGGCAGGGAAAATCTGGTCCGTAAGAACACGAGACAAATAACGAAATCTACAAAAGTTGAAATCGTAAACCTCAAGGTACATCAAATGACCATCCTTATTTAAAAAAAAAAGGACCGACACTTGAGAAAATTTTACCAGCGAAACTTCTTTTTGGGGGTGGTGGGGAATTACCTTTGACTTTAGCCCTAAAGTCACTAACTCGTTTTAATTCTCTTACAGTTTCGTTATGAGTTGCTAAAATCATGGTGAAATGTTGCTCGGCCATTGGATGTGCTTCTCGCTGTTTGCCAAATTCCAAGTTAAAAGGACTGACATTTCATGTGTAAGACTTCGCTGTTACTGAAATGAGCGATTCTACCTAAGTCTGCGGTCTCAAGCTCAGTTCCCCGGTCCTCTTAAAGTAGCCTTCACGTCTTTATAAGGTGGCAAGGAATCAAAGACGAGAGTAACACCACCAAGAATAAAATCCCCACACACAAATCGTCAGACTTGCCTTCGCTAATGTTTACATTTTAACTGTTAGGCTCCCTGTCCTTTACAGTCTAAATGGGGGACTTTGTTAAAATACACCTCCCTTCTATTTAGACACAGAGGAGGCTTAAAGGTGTTCCCATGGGAATATCTAATATGATTGTAAACCTGCTAAGGATTTTGCAGCTTTTGTGTGGCTTTATTAGGGAAAGATCTAGTTACTTTGATAGACATGGAAATAAAAAGTTAGTATGTCTACACTACCTTATCCAAAATAATTTACTGGTTTGGAAATTTTGAGAATTTTGATTCTTTTTTTTTTTTTTTTTTCGACAGGGTTTTTCTCCGTAGCTTTTTGGTCTCTTTCCTGGAACTAGCTCTTGTGGGAGTGGCTGATATTTTAAACATGTCCACCTCAAAGGTAGTTTAGCTTTTTTTGGGTTGTGGTGAAGTAAGAAAGACAGCTCTTTAGAATTTT
>NC_022027.1:44991669-45002024 GCF_000317375.1 Microtus ochrogaster
CCAGCCTGATCTACAAGGGCTAGTTCCAGGGCAGGCTCCAAAAGCTACACAGAAACCCTGGCTCGAAAAAAAAAAAAAAAATTAGTTACATAAGCAAGAATCATGATTTTCTAAATGTTTCAGTTTAAATATATATCAGTAGTATTTAATTTTAAAATTTTTTATTTCTTTCTAGATTCCCCACAGATGAAAACATCAAGCGAAAATGGGTGTTGGCAATGAAAAGACTAGATGTGAATGCTGCAGGCATCTGGGAGCCAAAGAAAGGAGACGTGCTGTGCTCGAGGCACTTCAAGAAGACGGACTTTGACAGAAGCACTCCGAACACTAAACTGAAGCCAGGAGTGGTCCCTTCTGTCTTTGAGTCCCCAGATCACTTGCAGGTTTGTTTGCAAACTACTGCTCGCTCTGAGCACTCACTTCCTGTGATGGTTCTGAAGACACTTCAGCACTCGTGGGTTTGTCGACGTGACTTTCTTCATCTGAAGTGCATTCTGGGGGTTCCAGGGACTGTAGCTTCAGCTTTTCATGACGCCTGGCAGATGTGATATAGCCAGCAGCCCCCCATAATGGCTAGGGTTTAGATAAGTGGACTGATGGAGAGAATTGTCTTAACTCAGAACCAGCTTCTTAAAAACGGAGAAGGTTGCACTGAGGTTTCAGATTGACTGTACTTAAGAACTCAGGAGCATGGCGGGACATGTGCTTTAGTCCCAGCCCTCATGAGGCAGAGGCCTTCCTGGGCTACAGAGCAAGTTCCAGAACAGCCAGGGCTACACAGAGAAACCCTGCCTCAAAAAACCAAAACAAAAAAAGAAAGAAAAAGAAAACTCAAGAGCAAACTGCAAATTGGACCAAAGTGTGGTTCCAAGTGAAGTCACAGGTATAGAATTTAAAACTTAGATATGAACAAAAGTCCAAAAAGCAGAGAAAAGGATAAGTGAAGAAGACAGAGAGATGAGGTTACAAAAGAAAAACAGAAGGGTTCAGTAGTAAACCTAGTTGGATTCTATTCTTTTCCAGTAACAGTGCTGTGAGTTGGTCACTTTGCCCTTGATGGCTGTCTTTTCTTCAAGAAGAGACTTGGGCCATGATTACTGCTGTGACTCCCTTCCTCAGGTCCTCTCCGTCTTCTTTTTCTCAGCTGGTGAGGAGTGTCCTTTTCATTTTCACTCTTCATTGTTAGGGAATTTTATGTTAATAGATGAACCCTAGAGGTGCTTTAGGGATGCTCTTTGAAAGTGAACAGAATGAAACACACTGACTTCCTTCCAGAATAGTCTCTGCAAGCAATACAGTGTTTCACTATGTACTTTTTTTTCACTTTGAAAGTCAGGAAGGAATCAAACTGTAAGAACAGATACAGTCACAATGTTTTTCATTAACTGTTCCTAACAGGAGAAGAGAGAAAAACTTCATTGTAGGAAAAACTTTATTCTCAAAACCCTTCCTGTCAGTAACCATGGTCACCAGCTTGTCGGTGCCTCATGCATTGAAGAATTCCAATCCCAGTTCATTTTTGTAAGTAAAATGTTTTGCTGAGCTAATCGTTGAGTTAATTGCTTTAAGGTGAATATGGTCTCTCCACTAGGATCAAATATGTCAGAGTTATAGCAAAACAGAACGTAGGCTTGTTGGGGAGGGGTCTTTACTATGTGATGTTTCCAAACGCGCTTGCTTCCCAGGATCATTGTGATCGGAATGCATGCAGGAGCAGTACAGAAGCAGTTACTCTGCTGGTTACTGAGTCTGCAGATAAAATAACTCTTCCCTTTAGTATATTTTCTTCATGGAAATATGTAATTAATAATAGCTCTATCTTTAGGTTTTGTTGAAAAAGTCAAAGAACACAGTATTCAGGCTTGTATGTACTTAGAGATTCCTTGTTCATATAAATGCTAGGCATTAAATACAAACTGTCTTATACAGCTTTACCATTTTAGAATCAGGTACTGTTAGTCTACTTTCTTTGTTATGTGTCAAAGTTGTTTTGGCCATTATCGATTCTTTGCATTTTTATATGAATTTAAAATCACTTGGTAAAATTTTACCAAAACCCGTGCTGGAATTTTCACTGGTCCTCTACCGCCTCTGTAGATCCCACGGAGAGAAGCGAGAGCTGGGGATCTTAAGGAGTCTTTTGGCACTGGAACTTGAGTGCCCCCTTTATTCGGCCTTTACCTTCTCAACCCTGCTTGAAAGCGCTCAGCACACGGATGTTTTGCTTTGGCAGACCTGACCCTTAGTATTTTCTGTTTGCTTGCTGCTCTAAATGATACCATTGTGTTTGCTCCTAGAAGATGGAAATATAATTTATGTTGATCTTATATCTGACAAACGTGCTGAACTCAAATATTAAGTACAGTACAGGTTTTTTTTTTCTTAAGGCCATCAGTTTTTTTGCATAGATCATCATGTTCCCTATAATGAAGGCAGTTTTAATTCTTCCTTCGTCCTATAAATGTGTTTGTTGCTTTTCCTTGCTTTGCTGAACTACTTGAGACTCCAGGACTGTGATGAGAAATGTTGAGAGCCAGTGTTCAGGCAATCCCATCTCCTAACATGATTTTTTTTTAAGTTAATTTGTAAGTTATGTCAGCTGACTTCTCAAGGGCTGAACTAACCTTTTACTCCAGGATGACCCTTACTCCATAATGTATCATTGTTTTTATGTATTTTGTGTACAACTTGGGAGTTTGTTAGTTTAATCTTTCTTTGAGTGTTTAAGAGGGATATTTAGTGCATAGGGCTCCCCTCCTCCTCTTCTCTAATGTTTTATTTATCTGAATTCAAGATCAGATTAATACTGACCTTTCAAAACAGTGAGAAAATTTTGCCAACTTTTCAAGTTTTCAGGAAAAAGGGGTTTTGTAAAATAATTTTTTAATAAATATATGATAGATTTGTCTAGTGAAGCACTGTGGACTTAGGGGTTATTGTTGTTTGCTTGTTGAAGGAAATACTAGCTTTTGTCTTCCAAAGTTTTGTCATTTCATCACAGCTACAACATTTATTATGATAGGTATTTAATAATACCTTATTGGTCCTTTTGTAGACTCTGGTAGACTCTAGTGTTCTCTCACTCCTGATATTTCTGTCTTGTACATTTCTGATTAACCTGCCTGAAGATTTAACTATTTTTTTCATCTTATCATAGATCTCAACTTTTGTTCATTTTTTATACTTCCCTAATTTCTGTTCGTCTATTTTTATATTTTTCTACTTATTTCAAAATGTAAAAAGTATTGCCTTTTTCTAGTAAGGTGAAAGCTGCTGTCATTGTTATTTAGAAGTATATTATTTGGGGTAGGGGAGATAGCCCAGTGATTATAAATGTGGTATTCCAACTTCACAAGGCAGACACAGGATTCCCAAAGCCAGCTGGCTAGCAAGATCTGTTTGCTCAGGATTTGATTCAGATTCCTTACCTCAGTGAATAGAGACTAGCAAAGAGGATAAGTCTGGACATCAACCTCAGGCTTCCACATGCACACACACAAAAATAGAAGGAAAAAATAGCCTCCTTGGTTTCCCTGATGTCTGCTTAATCTTCTCCTCCTATATGCCAAGCTCTGCATGGGTTTCTCCTCTTTACACTGGGGCATACAAATTCTTCCAAGGCTAAGCTGGAGCGATTGCAGACCTCACCTCTGTTTTCCGTCTTAGTGGAGTACCTGTTATCCTCAAATACTTTTTATGTCTTTGTACCACACATTGGTTCATGTGGTATCAGTCTAGTCTTATACTTTATCTTGGCTAGACGCAAAAGTCCCCTTCAGTGTTTTTAATATTAAATAACTTTACAAAATTAGTTTATAGTATCTTTCTATGTCAGTGTAATTTTCCTTATTTCCAAATGAACATGTAAAAGTATATTGCCATATACTTAAGCATAGCCAAAATAAATATTGATGGAATTATCTTTTTTTTAAATTCCAATACTGGAGTACCATCCAGTCCCCAGCACTCAGCCTAAGCACCCACTGTAATGTTTCTTTCCTGTACCTTTTATAAAGTAAAATATTCATCAAAATAGAGGAAAAGTTTACTCTATCAAGCACCATCACCAAATCTGGGAGCTGGGAATGGAGCTCAGTTCCTAGGGTCCTTTCCTAACATTTTCAAAGCCCAAAGTTTGATCTCCAGCACTGCAAAAAATGGGCATTGGGGGATGCATGCAATCCTTAGGTGGAGGCAAGAGAATCAGAAGTTCGAAGTAATCCTCCACTATATGGCAAGTTCAAGGCCACCTTGGATACATGAGACTCTGTGTAAAAAGATAAATAAATAAAAATTATTCATTCATTTGATAAATACAAGCTGTTTATCATTGCCGTGCTAAAGGAATGAAAGCGTATAGATTTTGCAAGTGCTATGGCAGCCAGTGCCGTTTCATCCAGTGCTCATCTCAGCAGGCAGGAAACCCCAAATGAGGAGTGATTCTCATCGTCAGTGATCCATCTTCCTCATATATGCTGAGCCTCAGAAGGAAGAGAGGTTCAGGCACCCTAATACTGCTTCCACTTCCCGTCCTCTTCCTGTCGTCTTTATACCTAATAGTTTCCTCTAAGTTTCATAAATGAATAACTAGCTGAAACTTAGTGCTAAACTTTTGTCTAACCACTTGTCTTTCCTATTTAAAAACCTGGTGTTTATATTTTAGGAACATAGCTACAGTGTAATGGACAGTCCAAAGAAGCTTAAGCATAAATTAGATCATGTGATCATCGAGCTAGAGAATACCAAGGAAAGTCTGCAGAATGTTTTGAACCGAGAAAAACACTTTCAAAAATCACTGAGAAAGACAATCAGAGAACTAAAAGATGAATGTCTGATCAGCCAAGAAACAGCCAATAGACTGGATGCTTTCTGTTGGGAGCGTTGTGAGAGCACAGAATGAGACTGGATTTGTGAAGGAATTTTTTATATGTTCCATCTACAGTTGACATTGATGATGCTTCTTAGAAGACCTCACATACCATCTCTAAATCCTATAATCACTGACAACACTTTGGATACCAGGCAGCATTATGCATCATCCCTGCTAACCAAAAACTTATCGAAGATGTGCAGAAATGTGTTGTAGTTATGCTTTTGTGTGACTTGTTACAATTACATTTTTACAGACATAAACTAGCGCTGGGTCACTATTGTAAGATGGCTAAATCTCACATAAGTTATAGCAAATGGAACATCAGAATTTTAACTTTGACTACATTATTGTATGTCCTTTATAGTAAATTGTGATTTTAATTTTAAATATTTTACTATAAAGCAGACTTTGTTTACAACACACGTTTATCTTGCATCCAACCCATGGTGCTTTAGCAATTAATCATGGATTATTTTTTTAATAAGGCACTTCATAGCACTGACCATGAGAATAGCCCATGGAAAAGATTTATTGGCTTTTAAGAGCCAATTAGCTAAGACTCCTGACAGGATGTCAGTGTTTCAGTACAGTGCATCATTCCTCCACACAAGAACTAGTCAGAATAGCTTCAAACACCAAAGGATGAAAGCACACACTATTGGCTTGGGTGAGCAGGTGTTGCTTCACTAGAACATGACTTCCGGCTCTTCAGTCACCTCTTCCATACACAGTGCTGCCACCAGCTGAAGATTTGCAAGGCTGTCTTGTGGTTTTAAGAAGTAATATTGCTGACACTTTTAGAACTGTAACACATAAGAAAAGCTATTGCAAATGTGCAGATCTAGCAGTGGAAATAGAAACGGAATTGATGACTGTCCGGTGGCAGTAATTACTCAGAAATGACATGCGGAAGTACTGCTGGAGAAGAAGAGTCTTAGCTGTTTACTGATTGAGCCCAATGTTAGGAATATTGCTTCTCCCCTGATTTCTTACTAAAAAAAAAAAACTAAAATTAAGAATCATAAATACGGTACATTAAAATAAAAAGTATTAGCCAAAGTCCCACTCTGTATTAAACACAAATATGAGTGAATCTTTTTTGGAGATATGTGCATAGTCAGAGTGTGCAGCAATTGGTTCCTTGTGTTAGCAAATCATGTCTAGTTTTTGTTTATTTGTTCCCTGTAACTTTGTTTCATAGTAGTACCATAAGGGTATGGTCAGATAAAGATTTTTATATTTAAGATACTGTATTTTCATGTAGGACTTTAGCTCTTCCCTCTAAAAGAGATTTTTACCCACATTTGAAAGATTGAAATTACTGAGGTTCTTTTGTTACCCTCAAATGTTTTTGTTTTTTTTTTTTTATTTTCTGCCTGTTATTTATTTTCCTTGTTTAATTTTTTAAGTCACATCGGGTTCTCTAACAAGAAATGTGGGTAGAATCTAAATCCTCAGCCTGTTTGTGAGCATATATGTTTAAATTGGTGACTGGGGGATGGTGAAAGAAAAAGCTCAGCGGTGTCTGCAGACGTCCCCTCCCCTGGCTGCCGGAAGACTGAAGAGGAAGGCTCCAGGCTCGGCCCTATTTCATTGCACAGTCACTTTGCCCGCTTGTGTCTTGGTGAAGTCAGTCTCTGTGCTCTCTTTCACTGGGCCTAGATCACTGAGACTTTGGTGAGTGGGTGAAATATCAGTAAGGACCCAGAGCTTCCATTTGCTCTTTACCCTTGGACAAATAGTTACAGTGGAAACCAGACTTGAAATAAAGGATCTCTACCAGCTGGCGCTTATCTGCCTAACCTCCATCCCTACCTCAGTCCTCTGCCCAGAGATTGCAGCCTAGGTCTTCCAGGGAAGAACTGTGGAGTATAAAGAAAAGGCGAATCACAACCTACCCGGAAGTTCCCAGGCAGCCAAAGCTGACCTAAGGGCTCTAGTTTCTAAACATGGACTGGCCTCTAGACCCTGAAATACACTTGGTTTCCAAAGAAGGTATGAAGGATTGATGTGGCATTTTCTCCATATCAAGTTTGAGTTCTGAAAATAGACTGTGTTGTTAAAGGTACCTGTAAATATATATGTATGTATGTATGTGTGTGTGTATATATATATATATATATATTGAGAAGGGTAAAAATGCATTCATTATATACTTAGTTTTGAAAATAAAATTCTGACAAATAATTGAGGAATGAAAGCTATTTATTTGAAAAATAAAAATTTTGTCTAGTAATGTGTTGTGTGTTTCATACCTTGATTTAAAAAGTTGGTCAGGGCTGGGCGATGGTGGTGCACGCCTTTAATCCCAGCACTCGGGAGGCAGAGGCAGGCGGATCTCTGTGAGTTCGAGACCAGCCTGGTCTACAAAGCTAGTTCCAGGACAGGCTCCAAAGCCACAGAGAAACCCTGTCTCGAAAAAAAAAAAAAAAAAGCAAAAACGTTGGTCAGGGAAAGATAAGCACACACATACGCAGAGGGCTTGCTTTCTTCCATGTCTTCCATCATCCCACCTTCTAACATAGTATGAACTGGCAGCTCTTCATGTTCCCAGTATGTGGGAAGAGTGGTATTGCACGTGTGAAATATGCTGCCTCTGAACCCAGAAGACTAGCAAGCATTGTGCTTCCTAAGTCATAGCAAAGCATGCAAGATACAATAGTTTGTCTTTTACTTCAGGGAGATGTACTGGCATGCCCCAAATCACTGTGTCTCCTGACTGTTACAGATTCTTGCCCCACCCCTTACAGCACATGTAATTCGTGGATGCCCTGATGAGAGTTTACTGGACACTTAGTTATAAAAGATGCATTTTTAATTATGTGTTTATGAAAAAGGGTGTGCACATGAGTGCAGGTATCTGTAGAATCCAGAGGAGGATGTTGGATCCCCCAAAACTGGATTTACAGGCAGTTATAATCTGCCTGATATAGGTGGTGGGAACCAAAGCCAGGCCTCTACAAGAGTAGTATGAGCTCTTATCCACCCTTCTTTTAAAGACATTTTAGAAGCATGTTTCGGGGCTGGAGCGATGACTCAGAAGTTAGGAGCACTAGCTGCTCTTCCAGAGGTCCTGAGTTCAAGTCCCAGCAACCACAGGGTGGCTCCCAGCCATCTATAATGAGATCTGGTGCCCTCTTCTGCTATAAACAGAGACCCTAATAATCACACAAAAACTATATTAATTATAACACTGTTTGGCTGATGGTCCAGGTATATATCTAGCTAGCTCTTACATCTTAAATTTACCCATTTCTATTTTATATTTTGTGATGTTTGTGGTTTGTTACCTCTTGCTTCTTGGGCAGCTACATGGCACTTTCTTGACTCTGCCTACTCTATATCTCTGTTTGGATTTTCCACCTGGCTTTATTCTGCCCTACCATCGGCTGAAGCAGCTTCTTTATATTCAAATGGTAATAAAACATATTCACAGCATACAAAGGGGAATCCCACATCATTCTAGCCTGCAGACAAACATGCAGACAGAACACTCTACACATAATAAATTTAAAAAAAAAGAAGTGTGTCTCACTATGTAGCCCATTCTGGCCGAGAACATGCTTGACCCTGCTTCTCAGTCTTAGTACTAGGGTCACAGGTATTCACTAGCATGTTAAGTTTATATATGTTTATCTCATTGGATTAAACTCATATTTTCAATTATGTAATTTTGTTTAGGATGTCTGTGTAATATAGATCTCTTCGTTATAACAAAAGCAACAGTATCAATAGCCTCAGGTCAAGACTGTATATTACTGTTCATTGCTTATGAATATGATCCTTAATGAAGTTGGGAAAGCATGCATCAATCAAATAGTTGCATAGCACATAGCTGTATAACTCCCTGTAACAAAGATAAAATAGTCAATACTCCAGCTCCTCACAGGGTTACTTCTTGACTTAATTTGCCTTAGTCTGCTATTATCCTGCAGAACAGGTCAAAATTTTCCAGGGGTCAAAGTGATGAATTAAATGGAGATATGATGAGAGTCAGAGTGATTTATACTGAATACTTCCCTGTTTTCTGGGGATCTGAAGTGTGGGACTGTGTTAGGCAAGGAGTGCCTATGTGACTAGTCTGCAATAAAACCTTGGCTATTCGAATGCACTTCCCGGCTATGCAGCATTTCCTCCATTGTCACAGTTTGATTCCGCTGGAATTGTGGGTCATGCATTACTACACTGAGGAAGGGCTCTTGCAAGAGCAAGTGTCTGGTTTCTCCCAAGTTCATGTCATGTGCATTTTCTCCTTGCTGATCTTGGGTTTGTTTCTTTTCCTGTAATAACCACAAAGGCAACTATATGCTGAGTTCTGTGAATCTTTCGAGCGGATCATCAAACCTTGGGTTACCCTTGGAGACTTCAACCCAGATGTCCCTTCAGAATCGTCTGTCATAGTCTGGATAAAGAAAACTGGAGGTGAAGTAGTAGAATAGACAATCCATGAGTTCTCTACCTCTGGCATTACTATTCAGCTGTCTCTCTCTATTTTTTTAATGTCATTCATCCTAATGTCTTTTCGATGTTCTTCTTTCTATACTTTGTAAGTAAGTGTGTGTGTGTAATCTTCCATGCCTTGAAATGCAACCAGCTACCTAGAAATCTGTCCAAACACCATTTTCTCTTGATTGTCTAGCTCTTTTCACAATCCCTCTCCAAGACAATTTCGTTTGTTTAAGCCATTATCTTTTTTGCATTTATTTATTTATTGGTGGAGGGGTGTGTGTGTGTGTGTGTGTGTGTGTGTGTTTGTGTGTGTAAGTACAAATGCCACAAGATGCATGTAGTGACTTTTTAGAGTTAGAGTTGTTTTTCCTTCCACATAGGTTTTAGAGATCAAACTTAGGATGCCATACATGGTTGCAAACATTCTAACCCTCTGAGCTATAAGCCCATATTTCTTAACAAAAATATTCCTTGATTTTTCTGTGTCCTAGTGATAACCAGAGGAGTCCTATCTAAACTTCATACATCAATTACAATAAATGCAAGTGACCCAAGACAGAGTGCCATGGTATGGGATGTCTTTATTTGCCTCACCTGCCTAAGGCACCTTCTGCTTGGTTTAATAAAAAGTCAAATGGCCAATTGCTAGACAGGAGAGGATAGGTGAAGAACGAACAGACATGGATTCAAATCCCAGGCAGGCTGACCACTGTAGTACACATAGAGCACAATCCCGGGGCTGAATTCTCTGAACATGTACAATGTAGACAAGCAAAGGGAAGACTGTGTGTAAAGTCCAGACCCTACAATGAACTTCCCACGTAATGTTTTTCTCTTTTAAATTCCATCTCGGAAATATTGTAAAGGGGTCAAAATAAGAAGAGAAAAACAGCAAGAGGAAGAAACACTTGCTGGAAATGACAGCAGTATTGAGGGGCTGACAGCAGTATTGAGGGGCTGACAGCAGTATTGAGGGGCTGATGTCAGTATTGAAGGGCTGATAGAAGTATTGAGGGGCTGATAGAAGTATTGA
>NC_022027.1:45002124-45017712 GCF_000317375.1 Microtus ochrogaster
AGTATTGAGGGGCTGATGTCAGTATTGAAGGGCTGATAGAAGTATTGAGGGGCTGATAGAAGTATTGAAGGGCTGATAGCAGTATTGAAGGGTGGATAGCAGTATTGAGGGGCTGGCAACAGTATTGAAAAACGTGACCAGGGAGGTTTCCTGTACTTCAAAAACATCTTCCTTCTCTTGTGGCAGTGAAAAGTAAGCAAGGAACATGGTTCCACCTACAGAGAATCTTTATTTTATTTTTAGGGAGAATCCTTTCTCCATCCTTCCACCCCAATTATAACATGCCATCTAATCCGTTTTTGATATACTTATTCCACTCATTCACGCTTATAAAACATAAACAGTGCTACTCAAAATGTGGCTCACAGGGGCTGGAGAGATGGCTCAGTGGTTAAGAGCATTGCCTGCTCTTCCAAAGGTCCTGAGTTTAATTCCCGGCAACCACATGATGGCTCACAACCATCTGGAATGAGGTCTGGTGCCCTCTTCTGGCCTACAGACATACACACAGACAGAATATTGTATACATAATAAATAAATGAATATTAAAAAAATGTGGCTCACAGACTTGTTCAAGTCAACTTGATGGAGGAAGGTCATTGGTTAATTAAATAAAGAAACTGCTTGCCCTGATAGGTTAAAACATAGGAGGAGTAAACAGAACAGAATCGTGGGAGGAAGAGGAAGTGAGCTCAGACTCGACAGCTCTCCTCTCGGGGGCAGACGCCTCAGAGAGACGCCATGCCCCGCTCCAGGCAGACACACGCGATGAAGCTCCGACCCAGGATGGACATAGGCTAGAATCTCCCTGGTAAGCCACCTTGTGGGCTACCGCAGATTATTAGAGATGGGCTAGTCCAGGTGCAAGAGTTAGCCTAGAAGAGGCTAGATAGAAATGGGCCAAGCAGTGATTAAAAGAATACAGTGTCCGTGTAATTATTTCGGGGCATAAGCTAGCAGGCGGCCGGGGTGCTGAGGACGCAGCCCCGCCGCCCCTATTACTACATCAACTTGCACCAGAATGTAGATCAATTACGTCATGAAGCACATTTGATTCAGTCAATGATAGGCTCTCGTGAATGGAGCAATATGTTACTTGAAATTCTGGAGGAAGTGCCTTATCTCATTCTGGAATAGTCACAGCTCAAAGTCTGGCTCCCAGTGAGTGGCTTGCTAAACAGTCTTTGACCAGCCAGTGGTTTGTGGTCCCTTGACAGCAGCAGAGTTCTCAACAGATGAGTGTCAGGTAATCAACTCCCCCGGATCCTTGTGGCAGACCAAATGCATTTGAAAAGTGACATCACATCTGTCTGGGCAGTTTGAAGCCTCGTGCTTTATAAGACAGAGAACATTTATTAAATAAAGAATGAGGTATACAGGCTGTGCAGAATGCCAACCACAAAAATCAGAAATTAATGCCTTGCAGAGACAGGCATTCAGCTGTAGAAATAAAGTATATGCAACATGCAAGTCAATAAAAATGAAGCCTAGCTGGGACTATCTCGAAAGTAGATTTTATAATGCCATGAAGTGCTGTTGTGCCACTTAGCTGGAATGGTGTAGCATGAGGTTCTCCCCAAAATGCAGCTTCCAGATCTAAACTCCCCAGGCCAAGACCACAAACTAAATAGACCTCTTTATGAAATGGTTCCATTCCATGCGTTCTGTTATAGTAACAGAAAACCAACCAAGCTAAGCATTCTACAAACTAAAATCTAAATCATGTCATCTGTGGAACATGGGGGCTACCTGCTATCGTTCCTTTCACCATTTCCCCAGAGCACAGAGTCCTTGTCCTGAGTCACTAGTTTCAGTGACACCTGGGAATCTCAAGGAACTTACCCAAGCTGTCCTGGCTGAGCTGCTGAGATTCTCAAAACCATGGTCTGTGTAGGTGTGGTCAGAAGGTTTAACTTCGCATGTCTATAACTAGTCACTTAACAGAACCCAACCCAAGAACATTCCAACATAGCTCTCCAGCCCGCTCAGTATCCCAGAGAATCCAGAACCTGACCATAAAGTCTCCAACATCGAGACATGTCACCAGCTCTCACTTTCAGGGAAGCAGTCACCATTTTTAAAATCCTTAATGTCTCTGTCCCCTCATGCTATTGGCATTAGGCATCCATGTTCAAGAAGAAATGCTTGTTGGAGGAAGTGTTTTCAGTAGTGAAGACAGCTAACATTTACAAGGCACCAATCTATTTCAGTCTATCAACTCATGGACCTCAAACCCACCCTGTAAGGGAGGGACTGCTGTTGATAGTTCTAATTCTACAGCTAAGAAAATTGAACAGAGAAATGTAAGGTGCCCCTTCCAGGCCTCACAGCTGGAAGAGAATAAAGACAGTAAGAGGAAATCTCATTCTTGTCAGCTCTGATCTGCAATGCCAGACCCAGAGGTTCCGGTGTTGAGCTGTTGAATTATTCACAGTGTCCTATGGGCCAGACTTCAGCCATTCCATTCAGAAGCTCCCAGGGGGTGATGTCATCCTGGTCTGAGGAGGAGGAAAGCCCACAGTTACTCATTACCACAATCTGGATCTGTCTGATGCTACCACCAGGCAGAGGGTGGCTGAGTGCTCAGGGTGAAGTCACCTCCCCACCTTGCAGGCAAGACAAGCAGGCATGTGTTTCTCCTGCACGGGTTGCCTGTCTCAGTCCATGGCCCCCCTGTGCTCTCGGAAGGGATGTGCAGAATGATACAGTGGTTCCGAGCTATAAATACAGAGAGAGATGCTTCTGTCATCTCCCTTCTGCTCTTTAACACACTCGAGTCTCACTCTCAGTGACTGCTCTGACCGACGGCCTGGGTGATGGTTCACAGTCAGCTGCAGCAAACCCCACACAGGACACCGTGCATAGCTTCAAATACAGCAGGCTCTAGGTTACTCCTAGTTGTAGAGCCATAAGACTAGGGGGATGAGGATTTCCTAAAAGGAGCCCAAGGTCTCACAGCTAATTGGAGACATGGCATGAACTAGAACAATGGTTTATCTCAGCGGTTTCTCAACCTGTGGGTCATGACCCCCAAAATGCCATCAGAAAACACGAATATTTATATCACAATTCATAATAGTAGCAAAATTACAGTTATGAAGTAGCAATGACTAAATATTATTAAAATAATTTTATGCTTAGAGGTCATCACAACATGAGGAACATAATAAAGGGCCCCCTACATTAGGAAGGTTGAGAAGCCTTAATTGACAAAGGCTCATGAAGTGGGCACCACTCTGACTTGGCCAGGATGTTACTGCCATTCTGTTGTTAGATCTCTGAGGTGACTTCAGGAATTTTCTACAGAGCTTAGTTCCCCTGCCCTGCAAAGTGGGGGAACTGGAGGTGTAGCAAAGATGTCTGAACCTCCTTTAGTAGAAACCCCAAAGCCAAGAACTAAGCACTCTATTTTTAACACAGCCTAATGCTTGTCTTTCTACTCCGGGCAGCTTCACCTGTTAGCCTGTCCATCCTATCATGTCAGGAACTGACAATGTAGGCGATTTGATCAATAAACAAAACATAATCATCGCTTGTTTATTTGCTGATATCTGCAGAACTGAAGATTTCTTGTAATTAAACCAATCAAGGTGCGCATCACCTGTCCACAGACCTGGGACCTTGCAATGATGAGAAGGCTTTGGCCAGTGTGCTAGCACCCATCATCTACCTCTGCAAACTGGACCAGTGTGTTAGCACCCATCACCCACCTCTGCAAACCGGACCAGTGTACTAGCACCCATCACCCACCTCTGCAAACTGGACCAGTGTACTAGCACCCATCACCCACCTCTGCAAACTGGACCAGTGTGCTAGCACCCATCACCCACCTCTGCAAACCAGACCAGTGTGCTAGCACCTGTCACCCACCTCTGCAAACCAGACCTCCTAAATCAGCTTGCATCACAATGGACTTTTCAAATGAAGTCACTTCTTTTGTCTCAACACCTTATCTCTTATGGACCTGCAGTACCAAGCAACACTCCAGTGACTGCCTAGGGGATGATCCCTAACAGGCCCTGTAGGGAAGTCAGAGCTGCACCTCAAATCAGCATCAACCACAGAGCCTTTATAGCCCCTCAAAGCCATTAGCACCAGCCATAGTAACTTCCTCAGCTTGACTCACCAGCATCCGCCACTCCCATGCTCCCTGCCACAGCCATCCTGATCCATGGCGCGCCTCGGCCACTTCTGGCATTACTCACTGGGCCCTATGAGGAGGGCCTCTCCCAGGCAGGAAGAGCAGTTCCAGTCTGATCAGATAAAGGACAGCTCACCTTTGCAGCTCTAGCGCCAGGCTACAGAGTGGGCCTCTCTGCAGAGCAGTGCAGGGTGAAGCGGATCTGTCTTTAGGGAGACCTAAGTCCTCCAACACCTCCAAAGCCACAGTCCTTCTGAACATCCACCACCCCATCCCAGCTTCCATACCAGTTTATATCAAAAATAAGCAACATGGGTCAGCAAGATGGCTCAATGGGTAAAGGCACCTGCCATCAAGTCTGTCAACCAGAGTCTGATTCCAGGAATCCACAGGGCAGAACAAGAGAGCAGTGCCCACAGATTGCCTTCTGAGCTCCACATACTCACATGCACTCACACAATAGATGTATAGGTGATAGATAGATAGATAGATAGATAGATAGATAGATAGATAGATAGATAGATGATAGGTAGATAGATTGACAGATAGGTAGATAGATAGATAGATAGATAGATAGATAGATAGATAGATAGATAGATAATAGATAGATAGATAGATAATAGATAGGTAGGTAGATAGATAATAGGTAGATAGATGATAGATAGATAGATAGATAGATAGATAGATAGATAATAGTTGGATAGATAGATAGATGATAGATAGATGGATAAATAATAGATAGATAGATAGACAGACAGACAGACAGACAGACAGATAGATGGTAGATAAATAGATGATAAATAGAAGATGGATGTAAAAAGATTTTAAATATTTATTTTTGATCATGTTAATTATGTGTATATGTGTGTGTTCGTTGGGGTATGTGTATATGAGTGCAGGTGCCCATAGAGTACAAAAAGGGGGGGTCATTGGATTCTCTAAAGTTGAAGTTACAGATGGCTCTGAGCCACCTAGTAAGGTGCTAGGTATTGAACCCAAGTCCTCTCGACAAGATCACTGTTTACTCCTAACCATCAAGCCATCTCTCCAGGCCCAGAAAAAAAGCAAACAGATACTCTTTAAATCTACATTTTAAAAAAATAATTAACAAAAATAAAAATAATTTTAAAAAATTTATTTACAAAACCATTTAGTAGCCAAACCAAATTTCTTCAGCATTTGGGTTTCCTGAAATTTTTTTTTATTTTTATTTTTTTTTACTGAGAAAAGAAAAAAAAAAACAAGTTTCTGCCTCCTCCCAGCCTCCCATTTCCCTCCCCCTCCTCCCACCCTTCTTCCCCTCTTCCCACTCTTCTCCCCCTCCCCCTTCTCCTCTCCCCCTCCTCTCCAGTCCAAAGAGCAGTCAGGGTTCCCTGCCCTATGGAAAGTCCAAGGTCCTCCCCCCTCCGTCCATATCTAGGAAGGTGAACATCCAAACTGGTTAGGCTCCCACAAAGCCAGCACATTAAGTAGGATCAAAACCCCGTGCCATTGTCCTTGGCTTCTCATCAGTCCTCATTGTTCGCCATGTTCAGAGAGTCGAGTTTTATCCCATGCTTTTTCAGTCACAGTCCAGCTGGCCTTGGTGAGCTCCCAATAGATCAGCTCCACTGTCTCAGTGGGTGGATGCACCCCTCGTGGTCCCGACTTCTTTGCTCATGTTCTCCCTCCTTTTGCTCCTCATTGGGACCTTGGGAGCTCAGTCCAGTGCTCCAATGTGGGTCTCTGTCTCTATCTCCATTCATCACCAGATGAAGGTTCTATGGTGATATGCAAGATATTCGTCAGTATTGCTATAGGATAGGATCATTTCAGGTTCCCTATCCTCAGCTGCCCAATTAAGGGCAACATTGAATAAATGGGACCTACTAAAACTGAGAAGCTTCTGTAAAGCAAAGGACACTGTCACTAAGACAAAATGGCAACCTACTGACTGGGAGAAGATCTTCACCAACCCCGCAATAGACAAAGTTCTGATCTCCAAAATATATAGAGAACTCAGGAAACTAGACTTTAAAATGCTAATTAACCCAATTAAAAAAAATGGGGCACTGAACTGAACAGAGAATTCTCAACAGAAGAAGTTCAAATGGCCAAAAGACACTTAAGGGTTTCCTGAAATTTTAAATGTTGTGTTAGGAGCGGCGGGGCTGCGTCCCCAGCACCCCTGCCACCTGCATGGCTAGCTTATGCCCCGAAATAACAACACACAAACTGTATTCATTTAATCACTGCTTGGCCCATTTCTATCTAGCCTCTTCTAGGCTAACTCTTGCACCTGGACTAGCCCATCTCTAATAATCTGCTGTAGCCCACAAGGTGGCTTACCAGGGAGATTCTAGCCTACGTCCATCCTGGGTCGGAGCTTCATCACATATGCCTCAGAGAGCAGAGCTCTCGCCTCTGCCCACTAAAGTGGAGCGTCTGCCCCCGAGAGGAGAGCTGTCGAGTCTGACCTCACTTCCTCTTCCGCCCAGCATTCTGTTCTGTTTACTCCTCCCACCTATGTTTTAACCTATCAGGGCAAGCAGCTTCTTTATTTAATTAACCAATGACCTTCCTCCATCATTTAAATGCATTTATAGTGTACCAGGAAAGAGGGGGAGTCTGAGGGGGTGAAGAAGGAAATTCACTAAGAGATTCTCCCCCAGAATGCAGAAGCCTGGCCTCCTGTGGAGGGTGTGCATCCAAGGGGGATGGGGACAGATTATGCCCCCTACCCAAATCCTCTGAAGAACGTATGAGACGTCCCAGATGTGACATCATTGGCAAAGGAGCACTTGGCGATGGTCTTCATTATCTATGGATGCCAGGTCCTTATTTAGTAGCAACTGATGGACTGAATGTCTTTGTATGTGCCTGTACATTGTATTAACAAACAGTCCTGCGTTGTCTGAGCTCACTGATAAGCTGACTGTGGATCAGGAGCTGCCCACCAGCTTCACACCCAAGCATATTTGTCTCAAAGTATTCTGTGAAGTCTGGGGATGGGCTGCCCCGCCTCACCTATCATAGCGTGGGAGGAGAACAGAAAACAGCCGCAAGTAAAAACACCGTGTCTTTGAGGACCAGTAGAAGGTGAGCTATTTCCAACAGGTGTTAATATTTATCCCATAATATCGTGCCTACTCTAAGGAAGAGAAACTGGCCACAGGAAGATTAGTCATGGAGAGAATCTCACTTGAGAGCTCCAGCCGACTGCCTCAGCTTTCCCAGTGGATTTTACTGGATATTTATAAGCCCTCAAATTGATATTACCTTCCTGCTGTTCATTCTTTTACTGGGATGTCTCACCCAGGGGACACTCTGCTCTGTGCCACACTGTCTCTACCGGAAATTCCAACTGGCTCCTTAAAGTTTCTACTGGATGTCTTGAGTTTCTGATTTGATATTTTGCTCCCTCATATTCTCTCTCTCTCTCTCTCTCTCTCTCTCTCTCTCTCTCTCTCTCTCTTATGTTATTTAATAAGCCCACTCATTCAACACTAAAAATCTTGCTACTATAAATTATTCTCTAGACCACCCAAAATGATATCTAGCCACTAAGCCTCTGCAGTGCCATGTATGCACATCAACATAGAGGAAATGTCATGTATGTTAGTGTTCTCCAGAGAAGAACTAATAAAACATGTATGCTAGGAGAGGGTTGGTTTTAAGGAGTCAGTTCATTAAGTTGTAAAAGCTGACGAGTTTAAAGTTCACAGGGTAGTCTGGGTGACCACAGATCTGGAGAAAAGCCTGGGAAACAGTTGTAATCCAAGGCTGCCCTCACATTCAGGGGAAGGTCTGACTTAATCTTTGGGGGCTTTCCACTGACTCGTTGAGGTCCACTGACTCACATGGGGGAAGACAAACCTGCATCACTTAGTCCACAGACTTAAGTGTAAACTTCATCCCAGTATACCTTCACAATGGCACTGCAAACAATATTTGATTACATATCCAAACACTAAAACCCAGCCAAAATAATACATAAAATTAGTCTTGACAGTGTATGATCAAGAACAGAAAGTGATTTAAAAAAAAATCCCTAGATCCAAAACGCAGGGTACAGCAAAGCACTAAAGACCCCTGGATAAACCTAGCTTCTTTGTTCTTCCCTATAATGACGAGGTACATAATCACCCATTATAACAGACAACCACAATAGTCTTGAGGGGAACAGGCACAGGCCCCTCCCACCACTCCATCCACAGACAAGCTAGACATTATCCCAAATCTACTTATGGAGGGCTCCCAAAGGCTAAAGCGAAGATGTTTCCATCCATTTGAAAAAGGTCAAATTCATACCATGCTATATAGACTTCACCCCAAAGTCCAGAGCCAAAGAACAGATACAAAACACTGTGTCAAGGCGTGAGATGGATTTGGCTGTGACATCTGTCACCACATCCATCGCCAGCACTGGTTGGGCTGATGTGTGGGTTAGGCAATGTGTCCTCTTCCTCCCTCAACCTCCCAATACTGGGAGAGAAACTCTCAGAAAAGACGATGCTCCCCAGTAAAGTACCCCTCTTTCATCGAGGGTGTAGAAGCTCCTCTGCCTCCCGGCTCCAAACCCTCTCACAACACGCACTTACTATGTGAGAGTTGCAGGTGAGTGAACAAGGCAAGCTAAAGAAGCCAGCACCCTTGTGGGCAACAGAAACAGCCCCCCAAGTGTGCTCATCTGTCATCTTTCTCTCCCAGAACATGCAAAGCTGTTCTGTATCCCACAATGTGGATCCTTCTTAGGGCCCAAACTTCAGTTCTCTGGTGCTGTGGTTCCTGGGCCCCTGCCCTAGCTACCCCTCTGGAGACTTTAATAATTCACTCCAAGACTATTGGTTCTTCTCATTTACTCTCTTAAATATCATGTGTTTAGTTATCATTGTTTTAAAACAGTTTTTCTGTAACCCACTCTGGCCTGGAATTCACTAAGTGACCTAAGCTAGTCTTGAACTCATGGCACTCTACTACCTCAGTCTCTTGAGCGCTGAACTTACAGGCTTAAGCTGCCATGGCTGGAAAAGGCATTTTTATTCTCGAAATTTTTATTTATTAACACAACATTATAGTGACATTTTTAATTCGGCCATGTTCTCATCATCTGAACACACACCTAACCTCTCAGACTAAAGGAAGAAGACATGCTGTCACTACTCCCCAACTTCAGTCCATGAGGAAATCCTATTAACTTGGCCTCCAACACAAACAGTGAATTGCCAACACCTCCACTGCTACCACCCCAACTGGAGTCGCCATTGTTCCCCTCAAGACTATTGTGGTTGTCTGTTAGAACCAGACCATCTTACCTCCAGCCTTATCTACTCTCCAGTCAATGGGCAGAGTTATCTTTTTAACACATAAGTAGGATTGTGTGTGCCTCTCTGTAAAACACTCCAGTTGCTCCCCATCTTATCCATGATAGCTAGGCCTCCTGGTACTCCTATACCTCTCCGTAATGACGTTCTCCTGCCCAACTACAACTGTCTCCATGCTGGCAGATATTCTATGCAACCTTACTTCTGCTTCAGGGGCTTTGCACTGGTTATACCATCTGTCTGATTCAGTCTTGCTCCAGACATCCACATGCATGACTTCCCCACTGCCCTCAAGTCTTTGTTCAGATATCATCTTTGAATTAAAATGCCAACCTCCCCACGTTTCTTACCTTGAACATTTTCATTTTCCTGTTGCGTGTATTACAGGGCATTCTAACATGTGATAGCACACTAAATACTTTATTCCGGTGTTCTTCTAGAGTCCTGTGGTATGAATCTTGGAGCTGATATTTTGTCTGTAGTCCAATAGTTTGGAATATGTCTGACATAATGGGCACACAGCATGGTAACACAAGCCTTGAGTTGCAGTTATTCAAGAGTCTGAACTATATATAACTTGAGCCCACAAGTTCAAAACCAGTCTGGGCAATGTAGTGAGATCCATCATCCCTAAACAAAAATTGTTCTCGAATTTTTTTTCAAGGACCAAAATCAAGAATGAGGAATTTACTGCTTTCTCATTTGTGGCTCTTTGCCTTCTAAACTCCATCTTGACCCTCTGGTGGCATCTCTAGATTGTCACCCTTTAAATCCCAAGACGATGACTAAATCTGCTCTTCCTAAAGTGCAGATGAAAACTCTGATCAACGCAGTCTTTTGAGCGATTGTTCTAAGAGAACAAATTCTGAATTGAAGTTATGATAATTTAATTAAAAACCCACAAATGCTCGCTTTTCACAGGCTTGCACAACAGTTTGAGCGTTGTGTCAATAACAGTTCTCTGAGGGAGGTACTTATCATAGTTCAAATTTTGAATCTCCCCAAATGCCCAGTGGTGCTCCCCAGCCTGGAGCACAACTGGGTGGTGGGACCTTTGCCAGATAGAGACTGTTGAATGGAAGTGAGGTCACTGAGGGGTGGTGCCCTTAAAGGGAATCCTGGGACCCCCCTTGGTTTCCTGGGTCACTGTGAGAAAAGCATCTGTAGCCCCTGCAATAATGTTCTCACCATAGCTCCAAAAGCAACAGAAACAACTGAGCAAGAGCTAGAACTTCTGGGCTTATGTCAAAATAAATCTTTCTTCTTTTCAAATTGATTCTCAAGCGTTTTGTCAGTGAGAGAACACGGACTAACACACACACACCTCCAAAGATCATGCCACAGAAGAAGCAAGATGTGACTGCCTCGCCAAATAAGGTACTGAGCCATGTGGCTAACAGACAAGTATAATGGGCTAATATAAGTTGTAAGAGTTAATAAGAAGTCTGAGCTAATGGCCAATCAGTTTATAATTAACATAGACCTCTGTGTGATTTCTTTGGGACTTAATGACTACGGGAACCAGGCAGGACAGAAAACCTCAGACAAGAGATCCCCACCATGGTGATCATGGACTCACCGTTTGAAACTGTAAGCCTAAATAAACTCTTTCATCTGAAACAGTGGTTTTCAACCTGTGGGTCACTACCCCTTTGAGGTCAAAGAACACTTTCACAGAGATCACCTATCAGATATCCTGCATATCAGATATTTACAATATGATTCATAACAGTAGCAAAATTACAGTTATGAAATAGCAATGAAATAATTTTAGGGGTGGGGGGGTCACCGGGTCACAGCATTAGAAAGGTTGAGAGTCGCTCTTCTACAAATCGCTTTGGTCACAGTGCTTTGTCACAGCAGTAGAAAAGCAACTTAGAGACCTTCCCATCAGCTGAGGAACCACAGGCACAGTAAGGAGAAGGCAGTACAGTGGGAGAGTATTTAGAACTTAAAGGACATTGAAGGGGCAGTCCAAATGAAGGCAAGATGAACGGTACTTGCCAGGCTTTAGCAGGAGCTTCAGGTCAATGAATGCAGTCTGGTATTTCCTTGAGAATTTTTCTCTCTTTCCCCACATGTCCAGGTAGTTGTGGTCCACTATGCTCATGCTAATTGCCTGACTCACCTGCCAGTGACTCAGGCACTCTCCTTTAAAGCAGCCTTGGGTCCAGAGCAGCGTGAGTGCTCAGGGCGGAAGCCATGGCTCCTGGATTCCACTTCTGGGTCCTGGTCTGCTGGTCAGTGCTAACTATGGCAGAAGGTAAGCGTTTGGGTTTTTATTTACTGTGTGGGGGTTAAATAATTAATACCATATGAAATGCAAATGTGGTTCCATGATTATACATTTCCATAATTTGGAAATGTTTATATCTGCTATCATCAGCTTGTGTGGTTAAATGGAAGGCTGGATTTTCTCATCTGAATCCAAGTCTCAGCATTGTGATTTGAGATCCTTGTAGCCTCTTTGAGCATTACACATGAATTTCTCATATGTAAACCGACAATATTAATATGCATTATAGTGGAGCTGAAGAGGACTATTGAACTATGTGCAAAAGAAAAGAAAGGAAGGAAGAGGGAGGGAGAGAGAGAGAGAGAGAGAGAGAGAGAGAGAGAGAGAGAGAGAGAGAGAGAGAGAGAGAGAGGGAGGGAGGGAGAAATTAAGAAATTCTCACATTAAAAGCATTACACAAATGCTATTATTGTCACATGGTTACCAAGCTAACAATGCCAACCTGGAATTACAGCGCTGTCTGTGAGTTCAGGGCCAGCCTAGTCTACATGGTGAGTTCCAGGATGGACAACCAGAGCTACTTAGTGAAACCATGTCCCCAAACAGGTAAAAATACCATTTGAAATGTGAGATTTGATCTCTGAGCTTATAGTCTAGGTTCTACGTCCTCACTCACTTCAGTTTGTTGTGGGACTGACCTCCCAACAGGGTCATCGCGTGTCCCACACTCCCTAGGCCCTCACCCCTCCATGGCAGCGGCTGCACCTTTCCTGCTTCACATCTGCTTTCTGCAATCCTGCTTCAAGTAGCTGCATTTAAATGTGACCATAATGATGCATTTGCAAGCTTTCCCAAGACACAGTATTGTAAGAAAGCCGTGTTTCCCTCTGTCCTATCTTTGGGTTGTCATGGCAATCCGTACATCACTTACAGCATATGTGCCATTCCACTTCGGAATGCAGATCTGTATATCTGTAGCATCTTCCCCATCCTCAGAGGCGGTGCTGTCTTTGTCATCTCTGCATTTAATTCAGCACCTGACAGGGGCCACGCTCACTGTGGAACCCACTTCACTGACAACACACTGAGAGAGGCCTACAGGACATCTGCTGGGCTCGAAACCACATCTTTCAAATGAGGGGTTTGACCGAAATAGTCAATCGTTCTCTGAGTCTACAAAATGGATTAAGCTACAATTATTATGAGTCAGTTAACCACGGCACTGGTACCTCTTTGTGGTCCAAGTCTGAGATGGCGTGGGAATTCTAAGGCTACAGGCACTTTGTGAGGGAAGAATGGCATACCTAGACATCAAGTCCCAAGCCTGCATCTCTAAAAAGCACTACAGTTCGCTACAAAACAGCCATTGTCTGCCCAGTAAACCACAGACTACAGGTAATTAGAAAAACATCTTCTCATCGTTACCTTTTTTTTTTTAAGTGCTAGTTTTTGGGTATGTTATAAATTTCATGTCTAGACTGTAATAAGCCCATTTAAAATTGATAGCCAAACTCCAAACAATATTTTGGCGTTTATTATACAATACTATAATTTTAAATATAAATTATTATTAAAGACATTCAAAAACAGGAATTATATACTCACTGAATACCACAAAAACACTGAAAAAAAAAAAACAGCCAAAGTCTGCCTGGCCGTTGGGTGAATACACCAAGTGTTTACTAAAAACACTGTCATCCAGAAGTGTTCCAGGTCCCTAGGGCATCAGCAATGGCCAACAAGATCCTACATTTTATAACTATGTACTTTAGGCCTATCCTCACCTTGATGCACAGATCATGTTAACAAATGGACCTAAGAACTGAAGCTTGTGCTGCTAAAAATCCTTCTACAGCATCCACATCCATAACAATTGACAGTGGCGACTGCCAACTCACTAAATGTGTACTGTGCACTGTGCAGCGGGACACATCGAGAACCTTGAATATCTTATTTTGGGTAATCTCACAAGCCCATTGAACAGGTCATATTATTCTCTCCATCTTACGAATAAGGAGAGCTCTCAGGGGTGAGGGCGTTCGCCTACAGTTACAATATTAGAAGCAGGACTCGGGGATCCTGCCCCTGGAACGTCATGCTGCCCTGCCTCTCCAGCTGTTTTTAATCAACATTCAACTTCATGACCTGCTTTGGTCTCATTAGGCTTTCGGGATGCTTAGCTCTGCTGTCCAGAGCTTGTGCTGGTTTGGCAGTGTGTAACATGTGGGAAATGTGTGTTAATCCTCACACTATCCCCCACATGTAGGAACGTGGGAACTTTTACAATTCTAGAGATGGAGATTTCTCTCAATTGATTCGGTTCTTCCACAGGCGCTGGGGTGGGGCCAGTGGATATCTCAGAAATGATAACCTCGTGGCTCTGGTAAGAGTGATGCTGGTGGCCAAGTCTGCTAGGAAGTTCTGGCAAGGGAGGGGCTATCACACCGCCTTCATGCAGGGAAGATGAAGGATCTCCCTAAGGAGCGCTAACGTGGGGACTAGATGAGAGCTGTAGGAAAAGAGGTACAAAATAGAACTGTAGACATCTGGAACCCAGTTTTAAGCCCAGGAATATTAAGGCTTTGCAAAGGAGCGTTTGTAGAGTGGAGGAGACAGCCACTGCTGTCAAAATATACGTAGTTTATAGCCCGCTTTAACAAAAGAACCTAAAAAGTTCATGGCGGATCACTGTTTCCTCTCTGAAATGTGACATTGAATAATCTTGGAGCGGTGGATTCTTCGAATCATCGTTGGAGTTTTGAAGGCACTTTGAGGAGAAAGGATAGATGATGACAGGAAGTGGGCAGAATGAGGTCAAACAAAAGGACAGATGGACAGGGTCAGTGGAGCCAGGGAAAGGAAGCACAGATGACATCAGGTTACAGAACGGTTTGACTTTGTAACATGTGACAGATTCTCAAACCAACTCCTAGGCTCTTACATTTTATTTTTATTAAGTTTTATTTTATGTAAACGGGTGTTCCACCCACGTGTATGTCTGCATACCACCTGTGTGCCTGGTAGAAGAGGGTAGTTATGGATGGTTATAAGCCACCATGTGTGTGCAGGAATCAAACCTGGGTCCCCTGGATGAGTGGCCAGTGCTCTTAACCACTGAGCCATCACTCCAGCCAATGTTCTTACATTTTAGAACACTTGTGTTTCTAAGTAGTGACCTGAAGCAGAACATGTCAGATGGGGGGAATGCGAATCAAATAATCCCACACTAGCTCCAAATAGGGTATACCAAGGTTTTTCACAGATCTCAAGGAGGAAATAGGAATGGGGTCCAACATCCAGGTGTGGCGAGTGGAAAGAAGAGGCTGAGTGGGTGTTCCCATGGACTTTTTGGTACCCAAAGGTCATGCCCTACCTTGTCCAGCCTCTCAAAGGCCATTGGCTAAGGAAGTTCCCCATCAGTGACCCAATATAATCACCATGTGATTAGTTTGTTAGGAAACTATCATAAGTCAACTGCCTCAAGTCAGTGATAGAAGCAAGTTGCACCTTGATCTTGGGCCTTGTGGATTCCCAAAAGAGAACACTAAACTTCTAGACAGCTCAACCTAGGAGAAAATCTGCATGTCATGCTCTAGCAGCCAATCATCATGGAATTTAATAAGATGACGGGGCTGGAGAGATGGCTCAGTGGTTAAGCACACTAACTGTTCTTCCAGAAGACCCAGGCTCAATTCCCAGCAACCACATGGTAGCTCACTGCCATCTGTAATTCCAGGAGTCCTAATTCCTCAATGACTAGCGAGTGAATGTTGAGTGTCCATCAACAGCCCAGTTAGTCATATCCAGGTGTTCAAGACTGACATTTCGAAGGACTGTGAATTAAAAAAGGGACTAAGGACTCTGGTGGCTGGCTAAGCACATCCCGGGCAGCCACGAAGCTCACATCA
>NC_022027.1:45018062-45032056 GCF_000317375.1 Microtus ochrogaster
CCCCGCCTGCCTCTGCTTCCCAAGTGCTAGTATTAAAGGCATGCACCAACACTGTCAGACTTTTCTTTTTAGTTTTTTTTTTCTTTTTCGAGACAAGGTTTCTCTATAGCTTTGGAGCCTGTCCTGGAACTAGCTCTTGTAGACCAGACTGGCCTTGAACTCACAGAGATCCTTCTGCCTCTGCCTCTGCCTCTGCCTCCTCAGTGCTGGGATTAAAAGTGTGCGCCACCACCACCTGGCTCCAGTTTATTTTCTTAATAGTAAATAAATTCTTTTTTTTTTATTTCAGTGAATTTTCCTTATTTTGTTGTAAGTCATATACAAAAAATAATACCTTCAAATCTTAAAAGTACAACCTTACCACATTTTAAACCGGTATACATGTTATGTGTGTGTATGTTACATATATCCAAATCTACTTAATAACCACCAAGATCAAGGTGTAGAACATGGCCTAAGGAGTTTCTTGGTTAATTACTCCATGAAAGAACATGTGTGCTTACCCTCAGCTGGCCTGATTGGTTTTCTAACCATAGCTTCATCTTGCTTACTCTTGAACTTCCTATAAATGGACTCTTACGATGTACATAGTGTTCTGTCCAGTTTCCTTTGTTCAACATAACATGGACTCTCGGTTTCTAGGTATTGGCTGGTCTTCCTCTGCGATCACAGAGAGTGTTGCATTGTATGAACACACACGGTTTATTCAGCTCTTCTCCTATTGATGGGCGTTTGGGTTTTCTAGACTGCTATGGACATGTTTGAACTAGTATTTTTGGGTAAATATGCATTTATTTCTTTTGGGCCAGTTCCCCAGATGGAAACATGGATCACTAGGTGTGTCCACGCTTCGTTCCCTTGGACCACTGCCATTCAGTTAGTCACGCTTTCAAATGTCTCCGTGTTGCACTTCACCTCTCTTTCCCACCCTCACGTCTGCTGCCAGGCCCATTTCTGACCTACATTTTCATTTCCACAGGACAAGATGTAGTGACCCCTCCTGGTGGCTCGCCAAACAACGGGAACCCTACAGACTGTCAAATCTTCACACTCACCCCTCCGCCCACAACAGGGAGGCCTACAGTAACAAGGGCCCAACTCAACCCAAGGATGCCCCTGTGGACTTGGACTTATTTCCTGCAAAGGCCTGGCTTCTACCTGAGGCTTCCTAACAGACCTTTTCTCCTTCCAAACTACAACTACGGCTTCCAGTTAAATCGTTTCTACCTGCCACAAGGTAGGCTGATTACTGGGAGGTACCTTGGAGGAGGACGGTTCCAGAGCAGAAGTTCATCTGAGGAAAGCACGGAGAAATGAGAAGCCCAAACACACAGAAGCAAAAGAATCGACGCCTCTGAAAAAGACGATGAAACTGTTTCTCTCTCCAGTCTAAAATCCCCGCATTACAAGACTAAGAATCCTCAGTGCCATTGACTAGACATTTGTCCACAATGAAGAGATTGGATTACACATTTTGTTTACAAAATCTGGTAGTAACTGGGTATTCTTATCCCATGGGATATTAGCACAAATAAAACCTTTAAATGGGCTGTTCCAATCACTTCTATCTATACTTAGACACCAGCAGTATTCATTAACCCCCTCTTCCATATTAGAGTGGAGGACATTTTAAAGAGACCATGATGAGCCACATGTAGAAATTAATGACACTCTTTCATACTCGCTGGGAAACAGAGAATAGGTGGATCCACAAAGTGAACTTTAAAAGAAATTATGAAGTTTAAAGCAAAAGGCCTTCCAGAGAATGTGACTCTAGGTCACACTTTAATTGTACACTGAACCATCAAACTCGAATCATTTGCACAAAACCATCCTAACTTTAACATTAACTAGTGTACTAACTTGATAAACACTTCACTGTTTCTCCTATAATCATCGCATAGACAAATGAAACATCACACAGGTAAAATGAAATACTTCCCTTCAAACTCAACATGGTTCCAATCAAACACTTAGTTTTACAATACCCGGATGTTAGTTAACACCAACTCAGCTGAGGGGACCGTGCGCTCTCAGGTGAATGACAAACTCACCTCTGTGTGCCTGATCTCTAGAAAGCCCCACCTCTTGCCTGTGTCACGGGAACCTGGGTTCTGTGCATGTGGCCAGTGGTGTCCCCGTGTTCTCAAGAACTGTGTGCGAATGATGCTGTCGCTGCTGCTGCAAGGGGAAACAAAGCATACTACCACAAACACATGAACTCTGGAAATGGACATCCAGGACAAGGACAGGACCGTCACGCCAGCCGCTTCCTCCGTGTCACATGATGAAAGGGGAAACGGAGTGTAAGAGCGGATGTTTCCTCCAAACTTCTAGGCTTAAACCAATTTGAGTCCTCAAGAAACTCTATTTTGAAATAAACTTTACATGTTTTCTCTGTGTGGGGAAGAGGAAAACCAACCAGAAAAGACCACGCTTGGGCAAATGTAAAGAAAGATGAAGATTTGATTTCCATTCCATGTCTCTTCCTGGCCCTTCATGGCCACTATGTGCTTGGCACACTCCCAGCACCCCACTGGCTTAAACCAACCTGGGTTTAGATTGGAGCTTTCTTTCTCCACACATTAGAACTTTTGCAATTAAAACAGTCAACAGTCCTGGGCCTGAGAGATGGCCCAGCAGGTAATGGTACTTGCTAAAGAAGCCTGGCAGCTTAAGTTTGATAACACAGAGCTCACAGGAGGCTGAGGAGGGAACTGGCTGCACTAAGTTGTCTTCAGACCTCTGTGCTGATGCTGTAGCACAGCAACACACGCACTTCCCACACATACAACAGTAACCAATACGAGTTTACAATTGGGCAGTTCTGAAACCTAGTTTCTTTGTTTATTTTTTTATTTATTTATTATGTATACAATGTTCTGCCTGTATGTGTCCCTGCAGACAGAAGTTGGCACCAGATCTTATTACAGGTGGTTTTGAGCCATATGGTTGCTGGGAATTGAACTCAGGACCTCTGGAAGAGCAGTCAATGCTCTTAACCACTGAGCCATCTCTCCAGCCCCCTGAAATCTAGTTTCTTACAAGGCCACATCAGGTGGTATGTAAGTCTCCAGTTACACAGCAATGATGGGTGACAGCTACAACGTGTCAACCATTGGGTCTGTTGCTGAAAGAGGGTTAATAGTGTAGAGTTTGACAGAAAGTTCTGCAGCTAACTTGAGATAAAGCACCATCCACTCCCTGTGCATGTGTGGTAGGCAGCACACACAATAAAAACATAAGTTTTTGTGACCTAAACATGTTTTCATCATTCCTTCAGTTTCATAAACTTTGCTTTTAAAACATGGTGGCTCCTGGCTAGTTTGTGGGGACAGTCTTCAGCCATCAACACCTCGTGGTGAACTAGTTTCTCCAGTGTGTTCCTTTCACATGTAGCGGTTTCGAAGTAAAGGGATCTCTCAGAGGGAGAATGGTCATTCTTTAATGCATCTTTGGCTTTGAGGCAAGAATGAACCAGGAAAGTCTATAAACTTCTAATCCATACAGATAAGCTCAATTTAACCCTAAAACAAACTCAAATTGAAGGACATTTTTAGAACCAGCATCTTCAAAAGTGTTGGCGCCATGAAGAGTGAAGGTTGAAGATGAAAGTGTCGCGTCACTGGGCGCTACAGGTATGTAGCGTTGAGTGACCATGCACACACTACAGGTACGCAGTGTCCCATTCCTGGTAGATCCCGGAGTGGGAAAGAAAGGGAGGGGTGGTCATAAAGGACTCAGATACCTGGAAAATTTAGAATATGAACAATGCATTTGGTAATAGTGTTATGTCAGAGTTACATTTCTGAATTTGCTAATTCTGTAAGAGAGTATCGTGTTCTTAGTAAGGAGACCCTGGGGCATTTGATGGAGAGTGGGAATGTAATTTCAAGAGTTCAATCTCAGATCATCCAAGGGGAAAATGTGCTTGATAAATGAGCAGTAGATAGGTAGATAGATAGATAGATAGATAGATAGATAGATAGATAGATAGATAGATAGATAGATAACAAAATGTTTTTACAATTGGTATACCTGAAAATAAATGGCATATAGAAATTCTTGCTAACTTTCTATAGTATGACATCATTTCAAAATGATAATTTAAAAAGCATTCTTAAAAATAATACAGACCTGGGCAGTAGTGGCACAGGTCTTTAATCCCGACACTAGGGAGGCAGAGACAGGCAGATCTCTGTGAGTTCGAGGCTAGCCTGGTCTACAGAGTGAGTTCCCAGACAGGCACCAAAGCTACACAGAGAAACCCTGTCTCGAAAAACTAAAATAACAACAACAACACAGAGAGCTGGGCAGTGATGGTGCACATTTTTAACCCCAGCACTCGGGAGGCAGAAGCAGGCGGATCTCTGTGAGTTTGAGTCCAGACTGGTCTACAAAACAAGTTCCAGCACAGTCAGAGCTGATACACAGAGGAACCATGTCTTGATAAAACAAAAATCAAACAAGCGAACAAACAAACAAAACTGGAGAGGCTGGGTAGATGGCTCTGCAGTTATGCATATTTACCAAGGACTTGAATCTGGTTCCTAGCACCCTGCCCAGGCTGCTCACAACCACCCGTAACTCCAGTTCCAGAGTATTTGATGTCCATTTCAGAACCCAAAGGCTGCAGCATTCACATGTGTGTGCATGCATACACACACACACACACACACACACACACAAATTGAAAATAAATCTTTTCTAAAAACACAGAAGTCAATCTTATATTTATGCACGCCTTAAAGAGAAGTTAAAAATATAACCCTACAATACAGGAAAGCTGGCTCTGCTTCTAAAGGCAATGTTTAGGCTCTAAGTTTTTAAATGTGTGTGTGTGTGTGTGTGTGTGTGTGTGTGTGTGTGTGTGTGTGTGTGTAGAGAAGGTTTAAATTACAATGGTGTTGTTGTGGTTTGTTTTGGATGAGACAAGGTCTCACTGTGTAGCCTTGGCTGCTCTCACAGAGGACTAGGGTTCAATTCCCAGCACCCACATGGTGACTGATAACGGTCTTTAGCCAGCCCCAGGTGATCTGATCCCCTCTTCAGGCTTCTGTGGACACCAGGCATGAATGCAGTACACATACTTATATGCAGGCAAAACACCCATATGCAAAATTAAAAAATAGATAAATAGTCTTTAAAACTCTGAGTCCAATCCTCTTTGTAAAAGCCCTCTGCAGGACCAGGTAAAGACGTAAGTCTGTGGGTGAGGAGTTTGGCTCAGTAGCAGAGTACCCCTAGGAATCAGGACCCCCAAGCGGTGGTGCACAAAAGATAGGGGTTTATTAGATGTTCTGCATAAAATCAACTGTTTAACTTTGGAAACATCTTTCACAATTTCCTTCATTGCTCTGCAGAAGTCTGGTCTAAGCCTGGTTTAAAGCCCCTTGGTCTCCACACCGCCACCACTGCCTCCTTTCCCATCTCCCTGATTCAGTTTCCTTGAGTGATTTTTTTTTTTTATTTTGAGACATGGGCTAAGGACTTACATTTTTAGACATAAAAAAGATGCGAGTTTCCTGTAAAAAATTCTGCTGTGCATTTTTAAAATTGAGAATCCAGTGGAGTGATGGCAGCTGGGTTTGCTAACTGCCATCAGGGTTGGGTCTACATTATGCAAATGAACAGAATCGAGGGAGAAAGCCGAGATCAGGGTGGATTCTCTTTCCACTTGCCATTCACTCTGAGGACTGACTTACATTCTACTACTACCTGGCACGTCACACTTGAAAACCCTGTTTCCAGTCAGTCCTGAAGATGTTTAAAGCCTTGAAAGACTGGAACTCTCAAAGTGGCCTGCTCGGCGTTCCTGTCCCTCTGTCTTTCACCCATGTCCCCAGTTTCGTTTTGGGAAGCAAATCTGCTCCCATGATTCTGTCAATTCCTTGTCTTGTACTCAGAGCTCTTGATGACATCTATATAGCCATCTTTCTTTTGGGCCACCAACCAGCTCCCAAATCATGACATGGAGACTTCTTGTCAGTTATGAATGCTCAGCCTAGCTTAGGCTCATTTCTTGCTAGCTCTTATAACTTATTTTAGCCTGTTTCTCCCCAGCTATGTTTTGCCTTTCTTTCATTCTGGATGTCCTGCTCCGTGTCTCGCTGGCTGGTGGCTGCCTGGTCCTGGGTGTCTCTCCTCTTTCTCCCTCGTTCTCTCTCTCGCTCTTGAGCCTAGATTCCTATTCCTACTTATTGTCTCTGCCTGGCAACCCTGCCTATCCACCCACTGTCTACCTACTGGCCATCCAGCTTTCTATTAGACCAGTCAGTACCTTAGGCGGGCAAAGTAACACATCTTTACATTATTAAACAAACACAGCATAAACAAATGTAACACACCTTCACATTATTGAACAAACGCAGCATAAACAAATGTAACACACCTTCACGTTATTGAACAAACGCAGCATAAACAAATGTAACACATTTATTGTTAAAGTAGTAAGTCCCCAACACATCCACTGTTCTTTATCATGTCCACTTTCCCAACCAGCCACATCTCTGCCTTGCTGACCTAGGAGTCCCCAGCCACCTAATGGTACCCAGGGAGCCCCGATAATCACAGAGGCTGTGAGGAGATCATGACCACCCAGTCTTCTGTGTCCCCAGTGTGTTTCAGAAACTCCTGGAGCCTGGATAAGCAGTATACTCCCAATGCTTGCTGGGGAGCACCAATGCTCGCTGGGGAGCACTACCGCCCTGGTGGTGCCTTCTCACGCCCCATTACAGTGTTCCCAGGCCTTCTCTAAGTTTCATGTGACTGACGACATCTTACCACGCTGTGCTTCAACAAGAACAAACACACACACAGAAAAGAGTGCTGTACATTGTTTGTAATAGCCAGAACCTGGAAACAACCTAGATGCCCTTCAATGGAAGAATGGATGAAGAAAGTATGGAATATATACATATTAGAGTATTAATCAGCAGTAAAAAACAAGGACTTTTTGAATTTTGCATACAAATGGATGGAAATAGAAAACACTATCCTGAGTGAGGTAAGCCAGACCCAAAAAGAGGGACATAGGATGTACTCACTCATATTTGGTTTCTAGCCATAAATAAAGGACATTGAGCTTATAATTCGCGATCCTAGAGAAGCTAAATAAGAAGGTGAATCCAAAGACAAACATATAGGCATGCTCCTGGATATTAACCTTCATCAGGCGATGAAAGGAGACAGAGACAGAGACCCACATTGGAGCACCGGACAGAAATCTCAAGGTCCAAATCAGGAGCAGAAGGAGGGGGAGCACGAGCAAGGAACTCAGGACCGCGAGGGGTACACCCACACACTGAGACAATGGGGATGTTCTATCGGGAACTCACCAAGGCCAGCTGGCCTGGGTCTGAAAAAGCCTGGGATAAAACTGGACTTGCTGAACATAGCGGACAATGAGGACTACTGAGAACTCAAGAACAATGGCAATGGGTTTTTGATCCTACTGCACGTACTGGCTTTGGGGGAGCCTAGGCAGTTTGGATGCTCACCTTACTAAACCTGGATGGAGGTGGGTGATCCTTGGACTTCCCACAGGTCAGGGAACCCTGATTGCTCTTTGAGCTGATGAGAGAGGCGGACTTGATCGGGGGAGGAGGAGGGAAATGGGAGGCAGTGGCAGGGAGGAGGCAGAAATCTTTAATAAATTAATTAATTAATTAATTAATTTAAAAAAAGGAAAGAAAAGAGTGCTGTAGCGATGGCTCAGTGAGCTAGGCTCCCAGCACCTCTAACTCCTGTTGCAGGGGATCTGACACCTCTCACATCCATGGGTGCCTGCACACATGTGCATTCCCACATACAGACTCAAGCAATATACATTCACACATGATAAAATCTAAAATAATAGTAAATCACCATTTTTAGATGCATGGACAAAAGGCGAGAGATACTAGTTCTCACACAAAATTCATCACAAATTTTAGTATTCTTCTCCCTTGGGATGGACATGACTTACCGCGAGCAGGGCTTTACCACCACCTCCTGGAATAGAGCTTGGCAGAACCCAGCATCCTGCACAAAGCCAGCTGCAGCAGATAACTCAAGTAATCCCTGCCCAGTCAAGTGGCACTGACCTTTCCCCTCCTGTCCAGAAAAGCTTACTTCTCATATTTTCTGATCACACTCTGATAGAGGAATTGGGCTCTGTGCCCTTTTCTTTCTTCTGACTAGGTCACATCTCTCAATATTAATTTTTGACCCACAACATATTTTCATGTATTCATATTATATTACCTGAATTTGACATTTTCCTTTATTGAAAAATGTGATAGTCTTTTTGGAGCACAATTTGACAGAATCAATGAAGACTAAAATAAAACACACCTTTTCATTTTGTTTTGTTTTTGTTTTTGTATTTTTTGGTTTTTTGGTTTTTCGAGACAGGGTTTCTCTGTGGCTTTGGAGCCTGTCCTGGAACTAGCTCTGTAGACCAGGCTGGTCTCGAACTCACAGAGATCCGCCTGCCTCTGCCTTCCGAGTGCTGGGATTAGAGGCGTGCGCCACCATCGCTCAGCTTTGTTTTGTTTTTGAGACATGAATGGTTTCACTATGTAGACCAGGCTGGTGTTGAACTCAGAACTTTCCTGTATACCTTTTGTAGCTTCAAATATTGACCCTTGGGGAAGACCATTTCTCCGATATCCACTCTTGCCCTCACCACTGTGTAGAGGCCATGTGGTTCCGTGGATATGTTGCCACTAGCACAACCAGCAGAATCCTATTTCCTTTCCCTTCCATTAATTAAGGAGAGAATTTAGCAGAAAATCGGTACTCAGTATCCTGGGAGTGAAGCTTTTCTTAGTGATAAAGAAAACATCTCCATCTTCCTTTAATACAAGAAATACCAGGAGTATAAGCTCTAAAAGCTCATATTACCTATTAAAACGTTTTATTTTGTATGCATGGGCGTTTTGCCTACGTGTATGTCTGTATGCCACTTGTGTGCCCAGTACCTGTGGAGGCCAGAAGAGGGCATGAGATCCCATGGAACTGGAGTTACAGGCAGTTGTGTGCCGAAATGTAGATATGGGAAATTGAACCTAGGTCTCTGGAAGAAGAGTCCGAGCTCAGAACCACTGAACCATCGCTCTAGTCCCCAGCACTTATTATCTAAATAAATGTTTAATAAATTAATTTCTGCTGTAAATAATTATAACCACAATTTATGTCAACAAACACCCATTGGCTTGCTTAAGAAGTAACTTCTTTAACTGTATAAGCCTAGGTTCACAAAAGTATGAACAATACCTCTACTTTCATAAGCTTTTCTTATTACCACATTAGTAAGGTCTGGTTCCTAATCTAGAGGGACAAAGAAGAATCAGCAACATGGTGACTGTACTATTCCTGTCCTGGATGGAGGTCCTGTCCAGGTGGTGACTGAGGACAATGTTTTCACGCCTGACTCCATCTTACGTGAACTGACACAGCATCCCCAGAGTCCATCTTACGTTAACTGACACACATCCCCAGAGTCCATCTTACGTTAACTGACACAGCATCCCCAGAGTTTATCTGCACCTTTCTCACTTCTACAAGAAATGATTCAGGATGCCAAAGTAAAGAATAAAAGAATTAGACAAGGCTCCAAAACGGGGGAGAAAACTTTTCATGACAAACAACGTAAAATGACGAGTTCTGTTTTCGAGAAGTTTGCACTGCTGCTGGGAGATGCGTCTGGATCTGAGGCATTTCTCAGAAGGGTGTTAAGCAGCAGGTATGCTGCCAAGTTCTTACATCTTCAAGCTATTCCATGTTTGAAACTAAGAAGAGGGGAAAGGTAATACCAATTAGAAAGAAATATGAGAATGTAACTTTTTATACAAATAAAAGCATTAAGGGCCCCTGTCATAAACACACTCAACACAAACAATACAGAAAAACAGTCAGTCCAACTCACTAGACACGCCTAAGCCTTTAAAGCAAGCTCTGGTGGGCTCTACTTCCTGACCTGTGGTTTGATTTCATGAGGAGGCCTTAAAAAAATTCAACCACATTTTCCAGTATAAATCTGACCAGCAGCTTCACACAGACACAGCCGAAAACAGTAGGCTACTGGGGGATGAGGGAGGAGGCAAAAGGGAGAGAGAAGCCTGCCATTCCAAACACAAGGGGTCTCCACCAGCAGAACCAAGTGCCAAGCTTGGGCCTGGGTCTCTCATACTTTGGGCAGATGGTGTTACAAAATGTCATTTTGTCACAATACTGCCTGCCTATATCAACAGCTCTACAAGAAAAATTAACTTGGGGGCTGGAGAAATGGCTCAGAGGTTAAGAGCACTGACTTCTCTTCCAGAGAATCTGGATTCAATTCCAGTACCCACATGGCAGCTCAAAACTGTCTGTAACTCCAGTTCCAGGGGACTCAACACCCATGGCAAAACACCAATGCATTTAAAATAAAAATAAATTTTAAAAGAAAAAAAGTAAGAGATAAAAGGGATTAAAAATAAAGAAGTCAAAGTATTAAAAGAAAAAAAATTAACTTTATACCCTAAGTCCAGAATTTCTACCAAAAAAGAGAATTGACTGATTATTTCAATTTTATTTATTAATACTATATAGTGATGCGTATATTTTATACTCTCTTAATTAATATAAATTAAAACCATCTATCGTGCTTAGACAGTATTTATTAATTTTAAAACATAGGTAGGCACAGCAAGCCCGTTGTCTCTCAAAAGTACTTAGAATCACTTCACATTAGCATGTCCATGTAAGTCCATTCTTGCAAGAAGGGACTAAAGCCCACAAACTGAAAACAGATATTGTTTTGGTCAGTACCTACAGACTTGATCTGAACAATCTTTAGTTCTTTAGCTCCACACCAAAGTTCTAGTCAAAAATGATCTTCAAATAACAATAAGGACTTAGAAAATTATTTTTAATTCCTTAATTCTAAAGTTCATAAAGTGTCTTACTAGGCCAAAGATACCAAACCCAAGTACACAGATTATAAGGTGGCTGATAGACCCTCGCTCAGTTATCAAACTAAAATTCCGCATTGGCCTTTACATGAAGATGACACTGCCATGCGCTGGGTGTCCTCAGCTGTCTGTCTTCCACGCTGCTGTCTGTGGGCGATGCTTTTCAACACAACAGTAAGTCATGGATGTTAGTAGAAAGCCCCCTTCTGCTGATAGAGTGACTTTACCAGCGTGTTACTAGCATCTAACTAGCCTAGGCAAACCCATGGTCAGAGGTTTAAAACACAGCTTTTAAATATAAACAAGATTGCAGTTTAACTAGTACCAACAGACTTTTACGTGGGAACCTTTTATTCTTGCCTCCTCTGGAATGTCTACTCCTTTGAGGTCCCACGTGTCCAGGTTTAGAGTTTCATTTTTAAATCCCCAAAGTAATAGAGAATTCTCATTCAACTCTTAGGCTAAATTCTAGTCAATGACTTTTGAGAAAAGCACACTATTAGATAGTTGATACAAAAACCCTACACAAATTCTGGCCCCTGAAGAGCTATGTTCTCAAACGATAAACATGGAGCACGGCTGGAAACCCAGTAACCAAGACCCTGGAGTCAAACTGGTCTTCTCCTCCCACCTAAAAGGTTGTAAACCTATACAGCAGAAAGCATCTGTGGAATGCAGGGAAATAACTTTGCACCTTGGTAAAAAGGCTTTTGGGTAAACCTAAGTATTTGCGGTAACAAGGCAATAGGAATGTCTGTGGGTCCAATCCACTATCAGCCTCTGTTACAACCACTGTCACAGACAAGACTGGAGTCCATAAAAGCTTCCACCCAGCCTCTTCACTGAGTGACTGATAGTGACTGCCCGACAGAACTGCCTAGGTGACTAGGCAGCTGTGCAGCATCTCTCATTTTGTATACCTTTTTACTCAGGGAGAGGCTCTGTTCTTAACTCCAGGGTGCAGCTGCAGAACTCTCCCCCACACCATTCCAGCATTCCACACACAACATGAGCACCAGAAACTCTCACCGCACAGGACTAGCCAAGCCAAGGCATTAGAAACAAAAAGACTCCGCTGATTAGTACCAGCACAGGTCTTAGACCAGCAGAGAGCAGATTCCCTTCACAAGGACAGAAAACAAAGACACACATCTACCAACAGACAGCAGGCTCATACCACCTTAATGCCTAGAAGCAAGCTTTTTAAATGTGTTTTTACAGGAAAGGTAAAGGAAACTTCTCTTACAGATCCTAGCTTCTTTTTTCATTTCCTCCAACTGTAAACATTTATATAGATAATATGCAAAGTTCAATGCACAAGAACATGACCTTTTATAGTGATTCTTTCCTTTTTACTCACTTTTAATCTCAAAGAACTTTAAATACACAATCTAACTAATATCAAATACACATTCATGTAACAGAACTGTATCACTAGTCTTTCATGGATATATCTTGGAATAGCATCAATAGGTTGGAAAGGGGAAGGGATAACAGCAGGGGGCACTTGTTCAATCTTCCTTTGAAGTATGTGGAAGTCTGTCTTGCCTTCTTCTAGAAAGCCTTTCTTAGAAAACGTAGGTAGTTGAGAAGGCAAGAGTGGACCTGCAGATTTCACGGATCTCTGGTTACAAGAGGACGTCATCTCAGGGCTGGCGGCATCTAGAAGCAGGGTGCACACCAAACACTTTACACAGAATCTTCCTAGAAACTGATGGTCATGTTGTTACTTTCTCATGTCAAATATGTTGGTAATACTTGTAGATACTGTGTTGTCTAAGAAACTTAAAGATGTGAAAGACAATCTTTAGGATAATTGCCAATCTAAACAGCCATGTGTAGTATACTGTCTCATTTTACACAAGCACAGACTGATTTGATATAACAGATCTAAGTTTTATAAGGCATGCAACTTGCAGAGTTCATGTGATATGAACGTCCAGAGTTCATGTGACCTAACTCAATGGACTGCATCACAGAGACCTTTCTTGGGGCCTTGGAAGGATGTGCAAATGAAAGCTTGCAATTTAAGCTTTTAAAGTAAATTTAGCTATGACATCATAGGTGCTCAGAATACTCTGTTGAGGTTAAAAATTAACTCCAATGACACAGCTATCAGCACATGGTATTTTATAGCCATCACATTCTACAGAGCTAATGAGATATCACATAAGAAATGTGCTTCAGGTCACATAGCAGATGTCCTAGTGGGTCTTGGGCAGTAAAGTTAGTTCTTACAAACAAGGCTACTGCAAATGTAGCATGGATTCTGCTCTACTGGGACAGAAACTGCCAGGGATCTTGCTTTACAAGTCCACAGGAAAAGGCTGATTCTGGAGACAGACACGCATTCTCCTGGAGGACTTGTCAGCTACCTTCATGTTGCCCCATCCAGTAAAATGCAAGTTAGCTTAAGAACAAATGTAAGCTCTGTGGAAAGTGATCTCATCCCGGGTGCGATGCCAGCCCTGCTTTTCTATGTGGCATGCCCCTCTGTGCCAGCAGCTCTCATACACAGCTTGAAGTGGGAAGAGCCAGACCTACCCTGTCAGGTTAGTGAGTCTCAGTGCTGGTGTTCCATTCGAGGCAGATCACCCTCAGAATCCTCGGACAGGGGCGATCCTGATCCCTAGGAATAATAAGTAAGCATTATAGGTGTCCAGTAGCTGCAAGACTCCCTCTACCCAAGAATTCAGATTATGTCAGTTCAGGCACAAACACTCAGGACACGCAGCTGAAGTTGCTCTTACGGAAAGGGTGAAGTAAGAAGCCCTATTCCTAGACCCTCTAGCTTCCAATTCCCAAGTGCTGGGATGACAGCAAGCACTGACATACCTGGCTTACACTGGCAAGGCTGGAGAGATGGCCTGGTGCTTTAGAACAGTTGCTAGATTCAATTCCCAGCATTCACATAGTGGCTCATAACATATATAACTCTAGTCCAGGTTCAGGGTCTCAGACCCCTCTTCTAACTTGGCACACACATGGTATAATACATATGTGCAGACAGAAATTCATACGTATAAAATTAAATAAATACATTTTTTATTTATTTAT
>NC_022027.1:45032177-45035280 GCF_000317375.1 Microtus ochrogaster
AGTGCTGGGATTAAAGGCGTGCGCCATCACCGCCCGGCTAAATACATTTTTTAAAGACACTTTGTAGCCAGATGTCATCCCAGCACTAGAGAGGAGGAGATGAGGGTTTTGAGTTCAAGGCCAGACGGGGCTACCCAGTCCCAAAACACCCATGTACAAAGAGGACATACTTCTGACCTGCCATGGCCCATTACAAACCAATCTCTCTCACTAATCCCAAAACAAAAGCAAAAATCTGCTGGAGGGCTGGAGAGATGGCTCAGTGGTTAAGAGCACTGACTGCTCTTCCAGAGGTCCTGAGTTCAATTCCCAGCAACCACATGGTGGCTCACAACCATGTGTAATGAGGTCTGGTGCCCTCTTCTGGCCTGCAGGCATACATGGAGGCAAAATGTTGTATACATAATAAATAAAATCTTAAAAAAAAAAAAGCAGCACAAGAAAAATGTCAGTTCAAAGTCAGAAATATCAGAATTATTCCAGACCCTCATTAGCAACTGTAAGAGCCATTAGTACATGGAGTAGACAACAGTAACTGGGGATGCTATACACTGCAAACTATCTCTCAAAACTGATGGAGAAATAAAGGTGTTTTGAGAGAAATACAAATTAAGGCAATTCATGGCAGCCACACCTGTACTATAGAAAGTTAGTGGGATTTTTTTTCTTTTTTTTAAATTTATTTATTTATTAAAGATTTCTGCCTCCTCCCCACCACCGCCTCCCATTTCCCTCCCCCTCCCCAGATCAAGTCCCCCTCCCTCATCAGCCCGAAGAGCAATCAGGGTTTCCTGACCTGTGGGAAGTCCAAGGACCACCCACCTCCATCCAGGTCTAGTAAGGTGAGCATCCCAACTTCCTAGGCTCCCACAAAGCCAGTACATGAAGAAAACAAAAGATACCCTAACTAAGCCGGCAGTGTGGCACACGGTGGATCTGAGTTCAAGGCCAGCCTGGTCTACAGAGCAGGTTCCTGGATGGCCAGGGCTACACAGAGAAACCCTGTCTTAAAACAAACCAAAAAAGATAGTCTAACTACAGATAAACAAACTTGACTCGGGTAAGAAACAACCATATCCAACACAGCAACTTAGCAAATTCTCAGAATTAACATGGTAGCAGGAGAAGAAATACGAATAGTGCAGCAAAACAGAACATCACCGACTACGAGAAACAGAAACCCCTTTCCATAGAGACCTTACCTGTCAGAGGCCTCAGTTCACCACCGAAGTGATGCAGACTGAGGGACTGGATTAAAAAGCAAGAACCATGTATAGTCTGTCTCCAACAAACACACCTAATCAGCAAATATACCCCAAAATTCAATATCAAAGGATAGAAAACAAACTACCAAGGAAAAGTAAAATGTAAATAAGCCAGCATAGCTATCCTTATATCACATAAAGTAAGTTTCAAACCAAAGCTAACTGAAAAAGATAAAAGGGGATACTACCTATTAATAAAAGGAATAATTCATCAAAAGACAAAACAATTATAAATGTAAAAGTATTAGAGCCCTTAATTTCATAAAACAAAAACTAAAAAACATAAAGAACCACATAGATCTTGATACAATAATAGTGGAGTACTTAGCTGGGCAGTGGTGGCACACACCTTTAAACCCAGCACTCGGAAGGCAGAGGCAGGCAGATTTCTGTGACTTTGAAGTCAGCCTGGTCTACTGAGTGAGTTCCAGGACAGGCTCCAAAGCTACACAAAGAAACCTGTCTTAAAAAATAAATAAATAAATAAATAAAGCAAACAAACAAAATAGTGGAGTATTTCAATATTCTACTCTCACATTTAAATAGGTCTTCCAAAGCAAAAACAAGTAAAGACATTTCAGAGCTAAATATACTACGGATGAACTGGACTTAACAAAATATAAAGAGAATACTGTACCCAACAGTACACGGAACCTTCTCCAAAACTAATCACAAGTCAAATCTCAACAAATAAAATAACATCAACAAAAAGAGGCAATTACTCATCTCCTATCAGACCATAATGCAATAACTAGAAATCAACAGCAAGACAACTACAGAATTTTGAATGAATATTGTGTCATCTAAAAAAATCAGGCAGGAAATTATAAAATTCCCCGAGACAAATGCTAATGGAAACGCATCCTATTAGCACCTCTAGATACAGCCACAGCAGTCCTGAGAGGAGTAGATTGTGAGACGTATTCATGAGAGATACCAAATAAATCAACTAGTGATGTACCTCAAGGTGCTCAGGAAAAAAAAATCCAGTCCTAAACAGAGCACACAGCAAGAAATAGGAAAGATTAGGAAAGAAATTGATGTCAAAAGAATAATACATAAAACCAATTAAAGAGTTGTTTTGTTGAAAAAGTTAATGACATAGACAAACCCTTAACTACTAATCTGATGGAAAGGGGACAGGAGAAGATACAAACTAGTAAAACCAGACAGAGACCAAAAGGCCGTCATCCCAACCGACTCCAATAAAACTCAGAACATCATTAGGAATTACTACAAAACCCATACTCTGAAAAGCTGGATAACCAGGGGAAGTTTCCAAAAGTATATCATCTTCCAAAATTAATGCCTGAAGATGTATCTGAAACAGACCCATTACAAGCAGTGAAAGTTATTAAAAGTCTCCTCTTGAAGACAAAGCCAGGACCAGGTGGATTCACTGCTGAATTCTATCTAAGCTTGCAAGGAAGACCTCATACCAATTCTTAGACTGGTTCACAAGACAGAAGAAACACTACCAAAATCATTTTACAAAGCCAGTATCATCTTATACCAAAATACATGTGCGTGCGCACACAAACCACACACACACACACACACACACACACATGCTACAGACCTACTTCCTCAATGAACACAGATGCAGACATTCTGAATAAATTCCTTACAAACTAAATTCAGGAACATAGAGAATTATACATCACCAGATGTGGTGGCACATTCCTTTAAATTTAGTATTTAAGAGACAGATGCTGGTGGATCTCTGTGAGTTCAAGGCTAGCCTGGTCTACATTAGCAAGTTCTAGGACAGACAGGGCTACATGGAGAGACCCTTTTTCAAGAAGAAGGACGAGGAGGAGGAGGAGGAGGAGGAGGAG
>NC_022027.1:45035476-45047451 GCF_000317375.1 Microtus ochrogaster
GAGGAGGAGGAGGAGGAAAGCGATTAGCTTTTGAGTAAGTGGACTTCATCCCAAAGGCAAGGTTGACCCAACATACATAAACAAATGTGAAAGATGGTAATCACATAATTATTTCAAGCAACACTTAAAACTCATTTGGCAAAGTTCATCATGCTTTCATGATAAAAATTCTGGAGACTTTAGAAATAGATGGAACATACCACAAAATAATAAATGCTTTATACCACAAACATATAGCAACTGCCTTAAGTCAGTGTTCTATTGCTGAGAAGAGACATTGTGACTACGACAACTTTTATAAAGGAAAGCATTTAATTAGGGCTTGCTTACAGTTTCAGAGGTTTAGTCTATTATCACCATAGCAGGAAGCATGGTAGAACACAGGCAGACAAGGTGCTGGAGGAGAAAAGAGTCCTGTATCTAAATCAGAGAGAGCCACTGGGCCTGGCTTGGGCTTTTGAAATCTCAAAGCCCACCACCAGTAACACTTCCTCCAACAAGGCCACACCTAAAAGTGTATTTACTGTTAGGTGACCAAGCATTCAAACACATGAACCTGTAGGGCCATTCTTATTCAGATCACCACACCAACATTAAATAAAAAGAAGAAAAGCTGAGATCCTTTCCTCTAGAGTCAAGATCAAGGATTTGTATTCTTCTCTCTCTTGATATAGTGCTCAAAATCTTAGCTATAGTAATTAGAGAAAGGCAGCCTGGTCCTGCTATAAGAATAGGCGGGTGAGAGATGGCTCCGTGGTTGAGAGCACTGACTGTTCTTCCAAAGGTCCTGCATTCAATTCCCAGCACTCACATGGTGACTCACAGCCATCTATAATGAGATCTGGTGCCCTTTTCGGGCCTGGAGGCTTACATGCAGACAGAACACTGTATACATAATATATAAATATTTTTTTAAAAGTTAATAAATAAAAAATGATACTCAGCTCAAGCTGGTGCCATAAAAAAAACCCTCAAATGGCCAAGAGGCATTTAAGTAATTGCTCAACATCCTTAATCATCAGGGAAATGCAAATCAAAACGACCCTGAGATACCATCTTACACCTGTCAGAATGGCTAAAATCAAAAACACTAAGGATAGCTTATGTTGGAGATAATATGGAGTCAGGGGATCACTCCTCCACTGCTGGTGGGAGTACAATCTTGTACAGCCATTCTGAAAATCAGTATGGCAGTGTCTCAGAAAATTGAGATTCAATCTTCCTCAAGGCCCAGTGATATCACTCCTGGGCATTTAACAAAAGGATACTCAATCATACCACAAGGACACTTGCTCAACAATGTTCATAGTATCATTCTTCATAATAGCCAGAACCTGGAAACAACCTAGATGTCCTTCTACTAAAGAATGGATAAAGAAGATGTGGTACATTTACACAATGGAGTATTACTCAGATGTTGAAAAAAAGTCATCATGAAATTTGCAGGCAAATGGATGGAACGAGAATAAACCATCCTGAGTGAGGTAACCCAGACTCAGACAAACACAGTATGTACTCACTCATAAGTGGATCTTATATGTAAAGCAAAGAATAACCAGACTACAGTCCATAGCTCCAGAGAAGCTAGGTGACAAGAAAGACCCTAAAACGGACACATGGATCTCTCTGGAAAGGATGATTAGATGAGATCCCCTGGGTAAACTCTCTTGAGGAAGAGACCTGGTCAGTCATCCTCATCAACTTAGACCACGAAGCCCAATATGGACAAGTTCAACAGAACCACTATTTATGGACTGCCCAAGAATGCTTCAGCATTGCCAGGGCATAAATTTCAATTTCACTTCCCTGGGTAAACTGGAGAGAAGAGGGATGAGCGGTAAAGGGGAGGAGATGGGAACAGGATGGTCAAAGGGGAGAGGGATGGAGGGGGAGAGAAATGAAGGAGAGATCTTGATAGACAGAGCCACTATGGGGTTAGGGAGAAACTGGTGCTAGGGAAATTCCCAAGAATCCTCAAGGATGACCCCAGGTAAGACTCCTAGCAGTATTGAAGAGGATGCCTGAACTGGCCTTTTCCAGTAATCAGATGTGAATACCCCAACTAAAGAGCTTTCATCCAGCAACTAACAACCAAATTCAGAGATCCACAACCAAGCACCAGGCTAAGCTCCGGGAATCCAGTCGAAGAGAGGGAAGAGGGAATACATGAGCAAGGGAGGTCAAGATCATGATGGAAAAATCTACAGAGACAGCTGAACCAAGCTGGTGGAAACTCATGAACTCTTTTTTTTTATTATTATTTCGAGACAGGGTTTCTCCGTAGCGTTTGGTTCCTGTCCTGGAACTAGCTCTTGTAGACCAGGCTGGCCTTGAACTCACAGAGATCTGCCTGCCTCTGCCTCCCAAGTGCTGGAATTAAAAGCGTGCGCCACCACCGCCCGGCGCACTCATGAACTCTTGACTGGCAGCTATGGAGCCTCCATGGGACCAAACTAGGCTCTCCATATATGGGGGACAGTGGTGAAACTGGATGATCTGGTGAGGTACCTGGCAGGAGGACCATATAGCTCTGGTGCATGAACTATCTCATGGGAGCACAGTTCCTATGGTGGAATGCCATGGTAAGCCTTAATACAGAGAGGAGGGGCTTGGTCCTGCCCCAACTTAATGTGCCAGCTCCCCATGGAAGTCCTTACCATTGGAAGGAATGGATAGGAACTGGGCTGAAGAGGGGCAGAAGGAAGGGGGTTGTGGGGGAGAACTGTGAATGGAACGTAAAATGAAATTTTAGAAAAAGACCATAAAAAAGAATGACAAGTAGGCCAATGGAATTGTATGGAGGACCCACAAAGCTGTGCCCACTTAATTGTCTAAAAAGGAGACAAAAACTACTTTGGGAAAAAGCCCATACAACAAATGGTGGTGGCAAAACTGGATTTCTAACTGAAGAATAATTAAATTAGATTTTTTTTATCTCTCATCTTGTACAAAACTCAATTCAAAATGAACCAAAGACCTTAATTTAAAGCCTGAAACACTGAAACTTAGAAAAAAATGCAAGGGATATCCTTCAAGATATTTGAGCATGCAAGACCTTCCCAAATAGAATACCAACAGCCCAGAAACCCAGGTAAAAGCAAGTTTCATTTCCTTCCAGCAAAGAAAACAGCAGGGTTAACAAACAGGCCACAGAATGTGAGAGAACTCTTTACCAACTACACTTCAGACAAGGAGCTAATATCCAGAATTTAAAAAGAATTACACAAATTAAATACCAAGGAAATAAAACTACCAGTCAACATATGGACTAATGAATTGAATAGACAGCTTCTTATAAAAGAAATACAGCTGGGTGGTGGTAGTGCACGCCTTTAACCCTAGCACTTGGGAGGCAGAGGCAGGAGGATCTCTGTGAGTTCAAGGCCAGCCTGGTCTACAGAGTGAGTTCCAGAATACCCAGGACTACACAGAGAAATCCTGTCTCAAAAGAGAGAGGTGAGGGGAGAGAAAAAGAGAGAGAGAGAGAAATACAAATGGCCAATAACTATTTCTCAAAGTGTTCAATCTCCCTAGTCAACGGGAAAAGGCAAATCAATACTGCAGGGAGACACCACCTCATGTTACTCAGAATCAGAACTGGAGAGACGTTGAGAAAAAAGAATCCCTATTCACTGTGGGAGAGGGGGCAAACTAGTACAACCATCGTGGAAATCGGTCTGGTGATTTCTCAAAAACTTAAAAGCAGACCTAGTAGATGGCCCTGCTATTCACTCCTGAATGCCCGAGCCCTGCAATAGATCTCTGCACCCCATGTTTTCTGCTGTTTTAGTCACCAAAGCAAAAAACTGCAACCAGGCTACCTAGCCATTAGTAGGTGAATGGATAATAAAAGTTTGGTATATATAAAAAACAGAATGCTACCTAGCTCTAAAAAAATGAAGTTGTAAAATTTGCAAGAAAATGTATGGACTTAAAATGTGTAATATTAAATAAAATCATGCAGTCTCAGAAAAAAACACAATACCTTCCATATGGAGAATTCAGCCAGTAATATATGTGCACATGTAAACACACTTTCTTGTGAGTACAACATAACATGAAGAGAGCAAGAAAGGCTGAATGTAAGGAGATCAGAAAGACTGAATTCAGGTGCTAAACATGAGTTGTGAAAGGGTAAAGAGCTACTTATTTTTCTAGTTCTGACTCTACCTCGGATCTTTTGGGTTGGATGGTAGATATAAGTGCATGAAATATAGTCAATCCTTAAGTGTAAAATGTAATGGGAAGTGCTGCGGGGTAAAGTTCTTGTATACTGTGATGATTTGTCACTCATATTGGTTGAATAAAACGCTGATTGGCCAGTAGCCAGGCGGGAAGTATAGGTGGGGCGACCAGACTAGGATGATTCTGAGAAGAGGAAAGGCAGAAACAGATGTCAGCCAACCACCAAAGAAGCAAGACAGAAAATGAGGTAATGCCATGGTCATGTGGCAATAAACAGACTAATAGAAATGGGTTAATTTAAGATGGAAGAGCTAGCTATAAATATGCCTGAGTCATCCACCAAACAGTGTTGTAATTAATATAGTTTCTGTGTGATTATTCGGGTTAGGGTGGCCAGGAAATTCAAGAGCAGTCTTTGTTTACAGTGAGGTGCCTCTGATTCCATTCTGAATGCTTATTCTAACTGTACAGAAGCTCATGGAGTGGTATAGATTTTTGGTCTGGTTAATTTTAGTATGTGATTTTTTATTTTTGTTTTTTGTTTTTTGAGACAGGATTTCTGGCTGTCCTGGAACTAACTTTGTAGATCAGGCTGGCCTTAAACTCACTGCGACTCACCTGCCTCTACTTCCCAAGTGCTGGGATTAGAGGTGTGTGCCACCAATCCCTGGCAATATGTGATGTTTTTATTTGTTTGCAAATTGTTTATAATAAAGTTTATTAAAAAGTTTTTAAAGATAAAGACCCCATCTCACAATCTGAAGAACAAATTACCTCAATCCATAAGTGTTGCAGTAAATGCATGTGTAATAAAGTTCTATGTGTAATGAACTTATAAACAAAACAGAACCCATAGAAAAACCTGCCAAATTCCTAAGAGTAAATTCCCCCTACAGCACATTAAATCTGAGAGAGACCTCAGCTGTATCTACGATGAGCATTTCTGTACCTGGTGTAAGGCAATACTGGAAGCATGCAGGTCAATAGCAGCCAGGGAGGGAATTCGAGATTCTGAAAGAGATTTGTTCTCCTTCTTTATTAGCCTAGAATTTCGAGCTAGACAAGAAAGAATCAAAAACATAATAAAAAAATTAGGCACTATTAGTTTTAGTTTTTCATTTTGTTTTGTTTTGTTTGAGACAAGGTTTCTCTGTGTAACAGTCCTGGCTGTCCTGGAACTAGCTCTTTTAGACCAGGCTGGCCTTGAACTCACAGAGATCTTCCTGCCTCTGCTTCCCAAGTTCTGGGATTAAAGGCATACACCACCACCATCTGGTAGTTTTCCACATAAGCACTATACTATAGATGAGTAGACACATTAGCCTACGTAAGTATGCACATTACTACACATTTTTAACATTGTTAGCTTAGCTTACAATTTAGCAACATAAACAAAAGGGCTGAAAAGAGCAGAAGCTCATAAACATACCTAAGCCTTCTAAAGCTCTCAGTTCCGGAAGATGATTATAGTTTAGTTCAGGCAGTCGCACATCTGCTTTGGAATACTCCTTCCTTTTCTTACTTGCCTGAAGGAGGTACTTTTCACTAGAGACCTGATTATCAGAATGATTAGCACACATCAGCTTTGAGGTAAGCTAGGCTTTCATTCTCTTGTAACTACTATATTCATATACTCAGATGTATGATTTCAAGGGCTGAAATAATAAAACTTTAAGGACATTACTGACACAGAAAACAGTTTCACCAGTCAATTTATCAAACTTGCTAACAAGTACAAAAACTGATTGTTCTCTCTTTTCTCCTCATTGCCAATCTTCAGTGGAAGCCCCAACAAGCAACAGGCAGCAGAAGATGGGCCTGCCATCCTGGTTCTCTAACCAGCAGGGTCAGTCTTATAACACCGTCTGGGCTTTTCAGCAAACAACTGCAGTTCTTTACCTTAATTGTGACCAGTTGGTCTTCATATACATTATCCAACCCCAAGTTTACTGTCTCAGTATAATCTTGTTACTCAGCTTTTGATACCCATACCGCAGACCCTCTCAAGCAGCTTAACAGGCTAAGCATCTTGTAATTGATGAGATGGATCAGTGAGGAAAACAAAAGTTCAAATTACTGAGCTAGAAGCTAACCTTCCATTGCAAAGAGATAGACAATACATTTATATAACACACAGAGGGTATTGGGCATACACAGTGGAGGAGAATTAGGTAAGGAGAGGGTGTAGACAGTGATAGAGGACTAGATGCCATATTAAAATGAGTTCAATAATAAAAAAGTTCTCAAGATCTTCTTTATGGACTAAAGAGGACAAAAAGCATTTGTTGGATAGTCTAGGAGAATAATATTGTAAAGGAGAAACAGTAAGTGTAGAAGCCCAAAGGCATGGGTATATCTGGCCATCATATAAAAGTAAAAAGGAAATCTCGAGTTGGAACTGATGGAGGAACATAACAGACAGAGATAGAATACAGGGCTAGGGACTTGATTCAGGCAAAAATACCTAGAAGGACTTTGGCCTTTACACAGAGAATAGAGGCCAATAGTTTTAATCAGAACGAAAAGGTGGACTACTTGGTATGGTCGTGGCTGAGAGCAACGAAGCTCCTTCCCACAATATCTCTGAAGCATATACATGCTTCTCACATTCAAATCTGCCACCATGCTTGGCTGGTGGCTCAGTTGATTGTTTGGTTTTTCAACACAGGTGTGTGTGTGTGTGTGTGTGTGTGTGTGTGTGTGTGTGTGTGTGTGTGTGTGTGTGCAGCCCTGGCTGTCCTGGAACTAGCTCTGCAGATCAGGGAGGCCTCAAACTCAACAGAGATATGCCTGCCTCTGTCTCCAAAGTTCTGGTAGATTAAAGGGATGTGACACTACCGCCCAGCCTGCCACCATGTTTTCGCCTTGCTGGTCTACTAGACTGTGAGTGCCATAAAGATTGAGTCAACTCAGTTCCAGTGTCTCATATACAACAGAATGATCATAGATGGCTCTTAAGTGATTATATAAAATATGTTCACTAAAACTCTAGTAAGATAATAAGACAAAGTATCTTCTTGTTTGCTCTTTAAAAAGAACTCAATTGCAAGCATTAGGTTAAGAAAATGTATTTATATTGCTGAAAATAAATGAGATTTAATCTTAGAGAATCTTTCATTCAGACTTAAAAAATTTATTTAAACAACCTGAATTTCAAATTACAGCTGTCATAAGTTAGGATGGTATTGTATAATTCAGATTTTACTCTGTGTCTCCAAATAAATTCTTAATTCTTTGTTCTCATGCTTAGACCAGTGCAGGTCTGGAGGTGACGAGTGCTTGTTCTTTGGCTGCTGAGAACAGTTACTTACGGATGTGGTCACATTCATGCTATAGATCCCTGATGGGGAAGGCTGGCTGGCTTTAACAAATGGATTACAGTATTTCTTAGTTTTCTCATCCACTCTGTAACAGATTGTAAAGTTAGAATCATTAATAATTATTTTATTAAAACACAAAATCAATGACATCAAGCTAAAAGATATGCAATTTAATACCTATTCTCAAGTACACAACGCACAGAAGTCTGATCAAATATCCTGTCTCTTATGACATTGCTCAGGCTTCCCACAGCTGCCCCTTTCAGGAACACGCCCAAAGGAGCATCTTATGACACCACATGCTCACCACCATTCCACGCAGCAGCAGCCACCCAACACCAATTAGTCCTCTTATTACAGCTATAGATTCTCTGTATCATAAACAACAGTAAAATCATACTTTCTTAGGACTTAGGTAAATTCTTTCCTTTTTTCCTAGTAAACTCTAATAATTTTTATCACAAGATCATCATATTTAAACGGCTACTTTATAAGTAGAAATTGCAGTCAGAATTCTGTCAGTAAAATCATGTGAACAAATTAGCAAGCTTTTTTTTTTTTGTCTCATCTCCCGTTCATACCTGTAACTCTGAACTCCAGGAATAGCCCCCATCCCAGCATTGATGCCAGGAGCGACTGCAGAAAGATTGTGTGTGAGTGGAGGAATCGCCATGCCTGGGTTTCTTGGGTGGTCAATGCTGACATTACTGCAGTCTCTGAGGCTTGTGGAAGGCAAGCCTTTGATGTGGCTTGTCCCGTTGTCATGGATACAGCCTGCATTTGAAGCTCTACCTCCTTTTTCAGTTTTCTCACCATCAATTTTTGACCCTTTTATTTTAAGCACTTTAGAATCCTTCATTTTGGGATCAGCATTAGTATCCTGAACATTGATAAAGATATTAAAAATTTAATAATCTGACAAGAAACTTCACACCCTTATTCTACCTACGGAATTAAAATCAAGATTCTTATTCAAATAGTCATTGTGATAATACAAGAATATTTATTTGATGCATTATCAACTTGATAGATAGGTGATAGATGATAGACAGACAGAGAGATGACAGATAGATGGTAGATAGATGGTAGAGAGACAGAGAGAGGCAGACCTGTGGCTGTGCGTATACATTTCAGTAGGGAGGAAAACATGGAAGATGAATAGAGATTGCTGCTTTTGGCTCTTACATATTCAAAGTCAGAGAGCATAAACTTGAAAACTCTTCTTTTGTTTCACTTGATAATACTAGAAACTTTCTTGTTTTTGTTTTTTGTTTGGTTTTTTTTTTGTTGTTTGTTTGTTTTTCGAGACAGGGTTTCTTTGTAGCTTTGGAGCCTGTCCTGGAACTAGCTCTTATAGATCAGGCTGGCCTCGAACTCAGAGATCCACCTGCCTCTGCCTCCCGAGTACTGGGATTAAAGGTATACACCACAACTGCCCAACCTGAAAAGTAAACTTTTAACTATCAGAATCACAAATTTAAAATGTTATAAAAATTCTGAAAATAATATTTTCATTTTCTATTATTAAAGAAGGAAAACAGACTAAGTTGGGAGACGTGTTTGCACCCCAGTGTTGTATGGACATGGACAGAGATGCCCAGAGTTCTTGGATGCATGTGTGGATCTGAAACTCTCTACAAAGGCTGCATCTACAGTAAAGATTTTGCAGACTGACTCTGGATAAGAGACTGTGACTGTGGAGAGAAAGATGTAGGTCTGAAGACAAAATTACCTTGGATTATCTTAGTCCCTTTAATAGCATTTAAATTCTGTAGCTGAGCCAGCTTCCTCAAGACTATCAGGTAAACTCTTAGATTGTATTGATGAGCACAGTGGACCTCTGGCCTCTACCAAAACCTAAAGGCTGTAAACTAACATGTGAAAAGAGCAGAAAGACTTCCTGCTGTAGTCTACCTACCTAAGACCTACCAGTGTGTTTAGTAACCTTTGTTCCATGGCTATAAAGTTCTCACAGCAAAGCATGTCATTCAGGATAACTAAAAGCCATGTTCCAGGGGCATGGTAACTCATCCTTGGCCCAGAATACACCATTTCCTTATGTCGACAAGTCATTATTTTATGTGAGGTGACTTTCTAAGAACACTACTGTACTTTCTAGTACTGCTGAGCATTTAAAACAGAATATGTTAAGGGTTTTATTTAAGGTAGAGTCTACAGGAAAGAAATGATCTTTTTGCTTGTTTGGCTTTTCAACCAGTTTGAAAGTTAACAATTTGCCCAGTGTTTTAAAACTTTAAAATCTTCATTATTGCGTGGAAGAGACGGATGGCTCAGAGGTTAAGGGCACTTTCTGCTCTGCAGAAAACAAAGGTTTGCTTCTCGGCACCCACATGATGGCTCTCAAACCATCTGAAATTCCAGTTCTAGAGAAGCCAATGCCCTCTTCTGACCCCACAGGTACCAAGCCTGTATGTGCTTCACATACATATAAGCTAAACACTCACATATAAAATAAAGTGAATACATCTAATTTTTAAAAACTTAAATCTTCTGCCAGGTGGTGGTGACACACACCTTTAACCCCAGCACCGGAAGGCAGAGGCAGTGGATCTCTGAGTTTGAGGCCAGCCTTTTCTACAGAGGAAGTTCTAGGACAGGTTCCAAAAGATACCCTGGGCCGGGCGATGGTGGCGCACGCCTTTAATTCCAGCACTCGGGAGGCAGAGGCAGGCGGATCTCTATGAGTTCAAGACCAGCCTGGTCTATAGAGCTAGTTCCAGGACAGGCTCCAAAGCCACAGAGAAACCCTGTCCAAAAAAAAAAAAAAAAGATACCCTGTCTTGACAAACAAACAAAATTAAATCAGCATTTTCCTCCATAAATTTAAACCTTAAAACATGAACACTTACCTGGACCACAAGCGTCTTTCTTTCTTCACCTAAGGTATCATCTTTTTCTTTCTTTCTGTTTTGAGATTTTTTGGGTAAAGAATTATTCCTGGCATCTTTCTCTATTTTTAACTGCAATTCTTGAGAAAACCTATATAAAAGTACATGTCTCAATTAAAATAAAATTATATGAGAAAGATAAACCTAGAAAAAAATCAAGATAATCATTTAAGATTCAGTGTTAACCTAATCCATTTTATTTAAAATGAAAAAAATCACATTCCATATGAACAGTTTCTTAAAAGCCTTTGCGTGTGGGAGAGTCTTTCAGGAGTCTTAGCATGAGAATGTCTGGACCACCCTAAACACTGGTCCTGATGGTGGCAAACAATGTGGATGAAGCTGCTGGCATCCCACCAAGAACTGAGACACCTACACCAACCCAGGCTAGCACTCCTGTGCTCCTCACAGCCACACAGAGTGTTTGTGTGTGTGTGGGGGGGGGTCACTTATGGATGCTCACAATAAAGCAGCGAAAGGGTTAATTTTATTAAACGAAACGAACCCGTGAACACCTCTCTTCAGATTCTGTGCGATGAGAAGAGAGACTCCTACGGTCTGTAGTGGCTGACTAAAGAGCACGTGAATGACTGGCTACCCGAGCACAGGTCACGCCACACCAGTTTCCATGTACTATTTACACTTGAAAGACTAACTGAAAAGCCATGCTAATTTAGAAGGGTATGTAGCAGACATTTTGCTTTGAAAATGAACAAGGTGAGCTAGTCATTGCAAGGAAAGAAACTGATAATATTTCTGTAAACAATAAAATTCAAACTTTCATGTAAGAAATTACAACTCTATTAACTTGGGATCTTAGAGGTCTTCCCATAATTCAAAAGTTTTCTGATAAAATGGAGCATAATTTTTGATATTATATTATGACATACCAACATTTTTAAAGTTCACATAATTCAGTGTTGCCAATGTGCTTCAAATGATGAAAGTATGTCATAAAAGTATGTACAGATAAAACATGAATTCAGAAGATCAGACAAAAATGGATTTTATTCAACAGAGGAGGAAAAGTCATTGGCATAGTTTAAATTTCACAATGCAACCAGTCCTTTAGAAAGCACTACAGAGGACTGGAGAGATGGCTCAACAGTCAGAGTGCTTGCTGCTTTTCCCAAAACACACTCAATTCCCATTACCCACACCATGTGGCTAACAACTGCCTATAGCTTCAGCTCCACAGCATCTAACACAATCTTCTGCATCTATGGGCACACACACATAACAGACAAAGGCACACATACACAGACATACATACATACAAACAAATAAACATAAGGTCAATTTTAAATAAAGGAACTACTACAGCTGAGCTGGGCATTGAGTCATACACCTGTAAATTCCAGCACACAGGAGGAGGGAGGCCAAGGCAGGAGAATACTGACTTTGGAAGGAACCTAGGCTACATAGTGAGTTTCAGATCAGCCAGAAGTACAGCGTAAGACCCTTCCTTGAATTGCCAGGCAAAAAATCGGGATCTTAAGGGTGGGGTGGGAGGGGGGTAAGGGGAGATGGGGAGAAAAAAGTGAGAAGGGTTGGATGGGGA
>NC_022027.1:45048299-45050032 GCF_000317375.1 Microtus ochrogaster
AAGGAGGAAAGGGGGAAGAAAAGGAAGAAAGAAGGAAGAAGCTAATAATGCCAGCTTTTGGTATAATATTAAAGTTTGACATAGAATCAAAGAATACTAAATTACCTCAAAAGACTATTAAAACACTTTTCTAGAGATACATTTGTTTTGTGCAACTAAAATAACATACTATGGTGTTCACTAATGACTACAGAAGCAAATATAAGAATCCAGATATCATCTATTAAGCTAGATTTTTAAAGAGATTTGTAAAATGATGAAGCTTTAGGGCTGGAAAGATAACTCTGCAGCACTGTGGGCTGGAGAGATGGCTCAGAGGTTAAGAGCAATGACTACCCTGCAGAGGACCTGAGTTTGGTTCCCAGAACCCATGTTGGAAACCATGCCTTTAACTCCAAGTCTAAGATCTGCCGCCCTCTTCTGGCCCCCAAGAGCACATCCATTCATGTGCACACACACAATTCAGATATACATGCAAAGACATAAAAAAATATATACATTTATGTTGTGCATATATAACAGATAAACAGCACTGTCACAGCCACTCTTCTCCTGGTTCTTGTTCAGTCAACTGAGCCAAGGCTAACATCTGGAGCAGCACTGGGAACCATGCCAGCAGCACTGGACCAGGTGTGGCATGAGTCTGCCAGCAACAGGAGATGGCATCTGCGCAGATGCAGCAACATAATAATTAGTGAGCAGAATGGTGGGTGCCATCTCAGAAGACAGAAGAAGAAATGTGAAGAGACTGTTTCATGAAAATCTGCAGCTCCAGGTACACAGGAAACCACCCCTTAGGAATTACGCTACCACTACGGGTGAATGGAGTAGGACACAGAAAACTGACATCCTGCGAGGGTGGCGGTAACAAATGCGACACTGAGACTGTGAAGGAGACTTCCCTGTGACCCTGCTCGTATGGCCTGCAGAGCAGAGGCCGGCACTATGGTACCGTACCTCTCAGCAAATCCATCCATCTGAAAGAAATCATGTTGTAGAAGGTCAGCACAGAAGGGCCTTTTGTCCGGGTCAATGTGCAAGCATTTCTGAAAAATCAAGAACATATACAAGTCTTCTTCAAGAACAGCTATCTACTTTTAGATTTCTTCTTTCTACCCAATGAACAGAAAACAGCACAAATCACAAGTGACCATCAGTGGTTGATATGTCACAAACGAGACCCAGCATTCAGTGTCTGCAGGTGTAAATGAATACACAAGTTCTTAAGAAGCGGTCTGTCCAAGGAACAAATTTAAAATCATTTGAGGAAACTGTTGACCTAAAAGATCAAGTAGGGAAGGAGAATGGGACGGAGGGAGGGAGGGAGGGAGGGAGGGAGGGAGGGAGGGAGGGAAACACATGTGCGAACCAAATCTCCACACTATACACATTTCCTAGCACAAAGAAGGAAAAGAACAATTACCTTTGCTAGATTTATTACAACTTCAGGGAGCTTGGGATAGCGGCACTCCAAGGGTTCTGTTTCTGTGTCTTTGATCTCAGGCAATCTTACTCCAGCAAACACGGGATTTTTATAAAACAGCTCCTGGTGTCTTGGAATTAAATTACCTGGGGAAAAACCCAGCACCCATCTTCGTCAGTAATAGTTGACAGAAATGGAGAAGAGATGGTGACGTAGGGAAGCAGTGAAAGCAGTCAGCTGACAGTGGGACTCTGTGTGCAAGATCAGCCTAGACAGACCTGCTACTGTAAAGACAGAGAGACTCTGTGTG
>NC_022027.1:45050763-45052165 GCF_000317375.1 Microtus ochrogaster
GGCCTTAAAAGCCACCACCGCCCGGCATAAATAAGCATCATCTGTAAAATTTGAATCACAGATGTACACTCTTACCTAAACATGTCATGATATGGTGTAGCTGATCAATATCAGATTCTCCCGGAAATAGGGGCTGCCCCATGAGCATTTCAATGACCAGACAACCAATGGCCCAGACATCAACAGCCCTGGAAAAAAAGTGAGGTGATGTAAGACGTGGCATCCTGACACCTTCCCCATGCCTGCATCTTCTTGGCACGGAGAGGCACAGAAGTAAACCTTGTCACTTAAAGTCATTTCTCTATAAGAATTCAAACCCTCTATTTTAATATTTGAGACACCTAGAAGCTTCAACCATCTGCTATTAAGAGAGAAAGGTCCTGAAAAGCCACACTGGCTCTGTGTCCTTTATTCTGAAAATAAGGCTCTGCAGTGCCGCTGAGCACCTGTGCTCCCTCCATCCCTTCAGCGCTCACTCTAACAAGGCTCTCAGTGTAGTTCTCAGGATGCTAAACAAAGCACAGCAGAGAAAAGAGGTGGTCACTGACAACAGAGTAACCATTAGTCAGAACTAAAATAACATGCCAGCATAGAGCCAGCGACTCTGAAATTGCCCAGTCATGGCTGAATTACAAAATATTACAAAAATTATAACAGTGAAGTAAAATGAAAACTCAGTAATTCAAAAAAGATTACTGGATGTCTAATGTCGTCAAAAATTATAGAAAATGTTTTAGGAAAATTTCTGCCAAAAGTAAAATTTATAGTCTTTCCCTCTTATAAAGACAACTTACATTTTGAAAATTTTTTTTTAAAGTTTTTTTTCCTTGGTTTTTCGAGACGGGGTTTCTCTGTAGCTTTGGAACCTGTTCTGGAACTAGCTCTTATAGATCAGTCTGGCTTTGAACTCACAGAGATCCACCAGCCTCTGCCTCCCAAGTGCTGGGGTGAAAGGCGTGCGCTGTCCCGCCCTGCTTAACTGTTAATTAAACTAAGTGCATGTGATGAGGGCGTGTACATAAGCGCAGGTGCCCAAGGAGAGTAGAGGCATCATTCCTGCCGTTGGAGCTGCAGGCAGTTGTGAGCCACCAGAATGGGTGCTGGAAACTCGGGTGCCCTCTGTGCTTGCTGGACCATCCCTCCAGACACTAACAAATACATTTCTTTTTTTTATTTTTTTATTTTTTTTATTTTTTAAATTTATTTATTTATTAAGGATTTCTGCCTCCTCCCCACCACGCCTCCCATTTCCCTCCCCCTCCCCCGATCAAGTCCCTCTCACTCATCAGCTTGAAGAGCAATCAGGTTTCCCTGATCTGTGGGAAGTCCAAGGACCGCCCACCTCCATCCAGGTTTAGTAAGTTGAGCATCCAAACTGCCTAGGCTCCCACAAAGCCAGTAT
>NC_022027.1:45053015-45083848 GCF_000317375.1 Microtus ochrogaster
ATCTTAAAGTTGTCTTGATTTGCATTTCCCTGATCGCTAAGGAAGTTGAGCATGACCTTAAGTGTCTTTTGGCCATTTGAAGTTCTTCCGTTGAGAATTCTCTGTTCAGCTCAGTGCCCCATTTACAAATACATTTCTTTCTGACCATTCAAATAATTCACTTTCCCTTTAAAATAAGTATATCCACCTCAGGTTATATCACTAGCTTTTTCTGGCATCCTGTAAAGTAAAACCAGGATCTCTCACTGCAGCAGGCAAGGACTCCACTGAGCTACCCAGCCCTCAAAGGAAATTTTTAAAAGAACTTCCAAAGAGAATGTACTAGGGATTGTTACAAACCACTCACTAAAAATTGAATCCAGGCCTGCCTTTCAGTGTTAAGTGGGTCATTCATTACAGACACATTCCACTCTTGAAGACTCTGCATCTGCGCCCTCATTCCTGACTCTTACTTGCCATACTTGACGTCACCAACCAGCAGTTCTGGAGCTCGGTACCACCGGGTGGCCACGTAGTCAGTGTAAACCTCCCCAGGAGCAGCCAACGTCCGTGCAAATCCAAAGTCGCATAGCTTCACAACACCAGACTGAGAGACTAGTATGTTCTCGGGCTTTATGTCTCTGTGTATGATCTAAGACAAAACACACACAGAACATAAAATATGTTAACAAATTAATGGGGGGGCAGTGCCTGCCATGAGCAGAGCACCACTGCTGTTCCTCTCAGAGTACAGCACAAGTGAGGCAACAGAGAACATCCATGCTGCAAGGATTAGCTAAACCAGCAAAGATATTAAATCAAATACGTATCATTAACAATCAAATCAACTTTCAGTCAATTACTACTATCAAGACCAAGAAATAAACATGTTGTTGAAGACTAGGGGTAGTCAAGGAAAATTTTTATGGAAGAGATAAGCTTTATGATAGATTTTTTTAATATTGTAATATGTTAGCAACCACTTGGCCACGCATGTGTCAGGCACTACATGAAGTTTTACACACTTTAACTGATTTTAACACACAGCCCCCTGAAATGGGTGCTATGATAGTTTCCACTTACAGAGGGCTAGGAATAGGCAGTAAAGGTATAGGAGTGTAAGGAGAAAGCAGGATACAGAAACATAACCTAGGAGAATTTGAGAGTGGAGTAGGAAAAAGCAGTGTGACCTCAGGAAATGCTACTGCTTTGATGGAACTCATAAATTAGAGTGAGGTCCGTTCTCTCATCAAAAATGAACGTTTCTTTTTCATTACTGGTTTGCATCAGAACACCACTAATTCAAAGACAAAATGGGAAAGAAAAAGACTCATAGAAGCATTGCCATTGCTGGACGTGCGGAGTCAGCCAAGCCTCCAGGACTGGCCATCCGATCTACGGATGTGATGGAATTGGCAAACAAACCAAGGAAAAGTTTAAGAAGGAGGCTGCCGAGCAGGAGAAGGCTCCTTCAAGTGCACCTGCATCTGGGGCAAACTGAAAGCTGCATGAGAGCTGCAATAACTACTGCAATCTCCCTGCAGAAGTCAGAGACCAGCAAATACGGTGTGACTATCATTGGTGGCCTAGGACACAGAGATTTAATCAATACCGTGATTACAGGCCAAGCTCATGCTGACAGTGTTGTCCTGATTGTTACAGCTGATGTTGGTGAACTTGAAACTGCTATCTCTAAGAATGGGCAGACCATTGAGCATGCCCTTCTGGCTTAAACACTGGGCATCAATCAGCTAATTGTTGGTGTCAACAAAATAGATTCCACTGAGCCACCCCATAGCCAGAAGAGATGGGAAGTAATGTTAAGGAAATCAGCACCTACATTAAGAAAATTGGCTAGGGAGTAGGAATTATATATGCAGTGGGGGAGGGGTGTGAATTAAGACCATGACAGGGAAACCCACAGAGACAGCTGACCTGAGCTTGTGGGAGCTCACAGACAGACTCCAGCTAGGAGGTTGGCATGGGACCGGCCTGGACTCTCTACATGTGGGTGATAGTTACATAGCTTGGTCTGTGGGGCCCCTAGCAGTGGGACCAGCAGGGTCTGACCCTGGCACATGAGCTGGCTTTTTGAAACCTATTCATAGCCTATGATGGGATGCCTAATTCAACCTTGATGGGGGGGACGGGGGCTTGGTCCTTCCTCAACTAGATATGCCATGCTTTGTTGACTCCCATGGGAGGCCTGCCCCTTTCTGAGGAGTGGATGGGGGTATAGAAAGGAAGTGGAGAGAGGGAATGGGAGGAGAGGAGGGAGGGGAAACTGGTTGGTATATAAAATAAATGTAAAGGTTAATTTTAAAAAAGAAAATTGGCTACAACCCTGACCAGTAGGATTTGTACCAATTTCTGGTTGGAATGGTAATGACGTGCTGAGCCAAGCGCTATAATACACCTTAGCTCAAGGGACAGAATGGCACCCAGAAGGGTAGCAGTGCCAGTGACCACACTGATGGCAGCTTTGCAACTGGCCCTCCAGGATGTCTATGATATTGGTGGCATGGTTACTGTCCCTGTGGGCCAAGGGAAGACTGGTATTCCCAAACCTGCAAGATGGTTACCTTTGCTTCAGTGTCACAACAGAAACATAGTCTGTTGATATGACAATGAGACTTTGAGGTTCTCTTCCTGAGAACAGTGTGAGCGTCAATGTCAAGCATGTGTTTGTCAAATATGTTAGACACAGCAATGTTGCTGGTGACAGCAAAAATGACGCACCAATGGAAGCAGCTGGCTTCACAGCTCAGGCGATTATCCTGGACCCCCAGGTCAAATGAGCCCTATGTCCCTGCACTGCACTGTCATACAGTTCTCACAGCTTACAGCTTGCGGAGTTTAAAGAAGAGTGATTGCTGTTCTGGCAGGAAGCTGGAAGATAGCGCTAACTTCATGAAATGCCTAAGAAAAGGAGTATGGTGTTTGTTTGTTTTGTTTGTTTGTGTTTTTTGATTTTGGGGGGGTTATTGTTTTGATTGAACTATATTTTTTTCCACTCTCCTTCCTTCCTCTCCTCTCCCCTTCTATCCTTGCCCATGCAAAAGGAGTGTGTTTTACGGACCATTTTGTGTTTGTGCATGTGTGAGTGTGCACACATGTGACAGTTTTAATGAAAACAACTTGACCAAAAATCTGTGACAGAATTTTGAGACCCGTTTTAAAATGAGAATTTTAAACCAGTGGCTCTCAACCTTTCCAGCACTGCAGCCCTTTAATGCACTTTATCATGTGCCCCACCATAAAATGATTTTCATTGCTACTTCATAACTGTAACTTTACAGTTGTGACTCATAATGTAAATATCTGTGGTTTTTGATGGTTCGGAGACTCCTATGAAAGGGTCATTCAACCCCCAAGGGGTCGATAACTGCAGGCTAAAAACCACTTAAACAAAACAAGTTTAAGGAGAGAAAACAAAAAGCTTTTGTATAGATACAGAAATGCTCTAAATGTGGAGGCAGTAAATATTAAAATATTAAACCCTGTACCTTGAAGATAGGCTGCATGGTTAAATATAGGCTGGTCAGTCATAAGGATATAAAAAATAAAGGGACAGAAATGCATGTATAAGCAGAATACACTTTCTTCAACAGAAAGCAAGACAATGGAAGCAGAGGCAGATGGATCTGAATTCAAGGCCAGCCTGGTCTACAGAGTGAGTTCCAATACAGCCAGAGCTACACAGAGATATCCTGTCTCCAAAAGAGAGAGAGAGACAGAGACAGAGAAAGATAGGGACAGAGAGGGAGAGATAGAGAGAGAGAGACAGAGAGAGACAGAGAGGGGAGAGAGAGAGCAAGCCAGCTAATGATGTCACCATATGCTAACTTCCTTGGTCATCCTTCTCTTAGGACTGGATGAACATAGAGTGCACTCACCCAAAGCTAAGCATTTCAGACTCACTGGGAAGAAACTGGGTTTTCTCTTTGTTTTTAATTATTTATTTTAATTTTTTGAAACTGTAAGTATATAGTTTCCCTCTTACTTTTCATCCCTTCAATCTCTACATTATATTCCTCCTTGCTATCAAATTTGGGGCCCCTTAATCATTGGTTGTTATTATATAAAAATGTATTTCTAAATACAACCTATTTAGTCTGTAGTTTTTTAGAGCTGGCCATTTGGTACTGGAGAGGTTATCTTTTAATTAGAAGGATTTATCAAAGTGAGTCTTGACTATCAACTTGAAGGGACAAACCTTTGGCTGTGTCCATGAGGTCAGTTTCAGAGACATTTAACTGAAGTGAGACCTATCCTGAACGTGGGGGACACCATTCCATGGGCTGGGGTCCTGGGCTGAGTCAAAGGGAAAAGCAGGCTGAGCACCAGCTTCACTGACTGCCACGCAATGCGACCAGCTGCCTCCCTTCCTGCCACCATGACTTCCCTGTCATGATGGATTGTACTCTCAAATGTGCATCAGATCAGCCCAGCCTTCCTTAAGTTGCTTTGATCAGAGATTATGTCACAGCAATGAGAAAAATTACTAATATGTTAAAACTTCATAGTGATCCAATTCCTGCATATCCAACAAATTATATATCATGTAGTCTATTCCTATGACAACATATCTCTGACTTATTAAGCTGGCATTCCATTTCCTAAGCTTGATTTATATGAAGTTTCATTATAAAAACAATGTCAAAACTGTATTTCTCAAAAATCAATTTTCTGAGAGTGGATCATTGATTTAGAGGATTCACAAGGAAAGCCTATTAAACTAGATGTCTCTACACACAGAAATATAGTCACCCTGAACTACATAATGAGAGTAGACAACAAGAAGACCCTAAAAACTGAAGATGATAAATAAGAAAAGGAAACAACCAAATGTTCAGGTAAATTATTTTTTCTTTTACTTACTTATTATTTATTTATGCTTCAGTCTGAGTGTAGTTCATGTATGTGAGCATGTTGGTGAGGACCTGAGAAAGGCATTAGCACTCCTGAGGCTGGAAGTACAGGTAGTTTGAAGCCACCTGATGTGAGTGCTGGAACCCAGTGCAGGGCTCTGGAAGAGTGGTGAGCACGCATGCCTGCGACATTGTCTCTCCAGTCCCTTCTTATATATTTGCTGAGAGAAGAGTTTCATGTGGCCTAGGCTGGCCTCCAACTTGCTACTTAGCCAACTGTCCTGGCCTCTACCTCCCAAGTGCTGGGATTCCTGAAATGTACACCATAACTGGATTGTGGTGCTCAGAATCACACCCAAGACTTTGTGTATACTAGGCAAGAACTCTACTAATGGATTATCTTCAGTTTTCAAACTATACACCACTATCACTCATGATGAGTGTAATCACAAAGAGGTATTATATAAAATATTTTGCAAAACTGTAAAAGCACATGTTGAGTTACTCATTTTATGTCCTGTAGGTGCTTTTCTATGACATTCAACAGACAAAAAAGTGTTGCTATAGACTAGATGAGAAGAACAGAGATTTTCATACTCTCATACTTTACAAGTAGGCAAAAAAAAACATAGGGCAGCAAAACATATACTACTTGGTATATACTTTAAATTTTCCTAATCCACACAGCAAATGTTATGTTAGAAAGAAAAATGGCCACCGGGTGGTGGTGGCACACACCTTTAATTACAGCACTTGGGAGGCGTAGGCAGGCGGATCTCTGTGAGTTCGAGGCCAGCCTGGTCTACAATAGCTAGTTCCAGGACAGGCTCTAAAGCTACAGAGAAACCCTGTCTTGAGCAACCAAAAAAAGAAAAAAGAAAAAAAAGAAAAATGGCCAATGAACAAATGTTTAAGTCTGGTTTATTAGTGAAGTATTTAGTATTCTAACATTCTTCAGGGCTAGATAGATGGCTCAATGGATAAAGGCACGTGCCACCAAGCATGACAACCTAAAACCAATTCCCTAGATTTACACAGTAGAAGAGAACAGACTCCTATAAGTTTGTACACTGTGACATGGGCACACACACAGTTAATCAACTTGTGTACAAAAGGTTACTAATGTCTGCAACTTACTTTAAATACATCAGTATTAGAGATTAATAAATTAACAGATAAATGGAGATTATAAAATTAGTGTACAGACTATAAATAACTACAACCAACTATTAAATGCATAATATAGCTACTGAGAATAGGATGTCTATTGTGTACCCTTTCAACATTTTAATAGGTACTTGTAATGGTCTTGTCCTTTCAGGGACAAGCCCCACCCACTTCACTCCCTTGTGCCCACAGAGGCAATTGGATTTTTCTTCTACTTCCAACCTGCTTGCTCTTTGCTCATCTCTCCTCCAAAAGAGGTGGCTGTGGTCTCCTCTCCTCTCCCTCCCCCATTTCTCTCTCACTCTCTCTTCTCTCTCTCCCCCTCCTCTTCCGTCCGCCCTCCATAACCCACTAAATAAATACCCACTCTGCATGGCATGCCTATTCATCTCTGTCTCTCACCTGCTGCTTCCCGCACACCTAGGACCCACAGAGGCCTCGGGTGGTGGACCCCTTGCCTACCTGCTGCAGCCCCTCAGGGACCTACACCACTTTTATCTAAACCATTACAGGCCTACCATTTTTTTTAGAAATACGATCTTTTAGAAATTTTTCATGTGTCATATGACACATGAAGTTCAGCAATATTGGAATAATACAATTCATTTCAATCATGTTACTAATTCAAACACAAAACAACTATCTCATTAAACTAAGTTACTAGTATCTAGATAGTCAAAGATTTGCAAAATAGGTATCATAATACTTACATTGTGACTATGGCAAAATCCAATTCCATTAATAATCTGAAATAAATACTTTTGAACTACTTGATAGTCTAGTCCATTTGGAAATACTTTCAAGTCATCAAGAATCGTGTGGTCAACAAATTCAAAGACTAGGTACCAGCGTTTTTTCTTCTTACATACTTCCAACAGATTCACCAAATTTTCATGCCTCAGTTGCTGTTATAAAAAATGCAAAATAATTTTAGAAGGCCAAGTTATGAGCAATTAGCTTCTCTTTAAAAGGTGCTAGTATGAGAAAAACGTAAATGCAACGCATATAGTGCATATTGTAAAAGAACATTTGAGTTCTAAAATAGCAAAGAGCATATTGTTCCTCTGCTCAGAGATCACAATAAAGTCAATAAGAAAAAAAAACCATTAAAAAGCATCCTCAGAACCGAATGGCACCAAAGACTAACAAGGGAAGGGAGACAGTAACAACCACACAGACACTTGCTGGAAAGAATCTATCAGACAAAGAAAGAATTTCATTAGGTAAAAAATCAGAAATTACAAATTTAGGGAAATTAAGGTTAACAGAATTTAATTCTATACTCAGCCCTATGACACAAAGAAATGATTAGGAACCATGGTAGATTTCTGTTACCCCTGCAAAATCCTGTCCTCTCCCCTAAATGAACCTCTTACCATCAGCTGCTCCAAAAGTATTATATTACCATAAAACTAAAAACATGCAAGGGCCTGAGGACACAGTTCAGTAACAGATAACTTAACCAACATGAGTAAGGTCCTGGGTTCATCTCTAACATGAAAGAGGAAGAAAGGGAGGGAGGGAACAGATGGAAGGGGCGGGAATTCCAAGATCTGTTCAACAATGCTATGTGAAAAGAGTAAGACAAATGGCAGATCGACACTAATCAAATATAAATAAAAAACTGTTACCACCTTTAAAAGGAAGAAACCACTAAAATATGTGATCAAGTAATATGACAGCCATTCAAATTGTATTTAAGTAAAAAAAAGTACAATTTTGAAAATGGGCAATTTATCCATTTTACACAGGAACAAACATTATACACATAGGGGCATCATGGCTATGAAGCAGGAAGCAACCATTTTATTTTATTTTTTGAAAGAGTATCTTTATTACATAGGTCTGGTTATCCTGGGACTCAGTACACAGACCAGAAGGCCTCAACTCAGAGAGATCCATCTGCTTCACCTCTGGAGTGCTGGGATTACAGGCGTGTGCTACAGTACCTGGCTATGTGCTGTAGGAATTCCTACCGCCAGTAGCCTTTAAGTTACCAGCCCACTTGGGTATGGCCTCTTATACTATATATGCCAAGATAAAGCATGCGTCCGGCCTCTCTTTCGGTTCCTGTTCCCCACTTGTGCAGAGGACTGTAATCTGTGAGTCTACCCCTAAATAAATAACCCTCTATTGTACTCAGTTCTGAGCTAATGTGGAATTTCTTTTAAGCATCTGTCTTCAGCTTATTATTTTTAAAAGTGCAATAAAACAGACAGCTAACTTAACTTTTCACAGGAACACTGAGACAGCAGAACAGTGGGATCAAATTTTGAAATAATGTAATTAACTCAAAGAATTCTATTTTCTGTGGATAATTTTGTTCAAAAACAAAGTAAAACAAAAATATTTTTCATACTGACAACAAATCTGCTTTAAAGAAAATAAAGGATTTCAGGCAGAGATTCAAGTAGCCTTGATCCTCTTGGATCAGCTTCCCATGTACTTGGACAATAAACACGGACCATCATAACTGACTGAAGTCTTTTTCGTTGTTTGTTTGTTTGTTTTTGTTTTCTATTTTTTGTTTGGTTTTTCAAGACAGGATTTTTCTTTGTAGCTTTGAAGCCTGTCCTGGAACTTGCTCTGTAGACCAGGATGGCCTCGAATATATATACAGATATAGTCACCCTAAACTATATACTATAACATAACTACATAATGGAAATAGACAACGAAACCCTAAAAACTGAAGATGATAAATAAAAAAGGGAAAATAACCAAATGTTCAGGTAAATTATTTCTTCTTTTACTTATTATTTATTTATGCTTCAGTCTGAGTGTAGTTCATGTATGCGAGCATGTTGGTGAAGACCTGAGAAAGGCATTAGCACTCCTGAGGCCACATCGTCTCTCCAGCCCCTCCTGCCTCTGCCTCCCGAGTGCTGAGATTAAGGGCATGCGCCCCCACTGCTTGGCAAAAGATAATATTAAAACATCCCAATAAATGCCAACTATGCATATCTAACAATACAGAGAATTAAAATACATAGAGGTAATAACATATCTCTCTTGTAAGGGGAAAGGGATGAAAAGGAGGGAGTAAGTAACATAACAGGGCCCCATGCCTCAGCACAGCTGACTCCATGATGGAAGTACCATTCAGGCTGTAAAACTCAGCATGTAGACAGCACCACCTGCCAAAACTGAAAGGTCTAATCCATACAAGTCTATAGTTCTAGGAAAGTCTCTAGATGTACTAACCTTGTTTGTTGGCTCTGTAGTTCTGCTCCGTCTAACTGCTCTTGTTAGCTGAAGTATGTCAACCCAGGACATGGCTTTTGAGCTTAAAAACTCACCCTCAGAAAGGCTTGGGTTACACTGGAATCCTGAACACCCATTACAGTTGTCAGCTGTCTTTCCATAGGCTTAAAACCATGCCCAAACCGTCTTATCTGGTGACCACCCCATAACAAGTACATTTAAAATGTCTAAGAATCTTCATTGCAAAAGCAGCTATTTGGGGGCATTAGTAAGTTAAGGTTGTATAGTATTTCATATAATTGCTGAAAAACTGGCAAAAGAATAAATGATGAAAGACTTGAAAAACAGTATAAAAGACAACAGGAAGCTAACAAATAGAAATCTACATACATCACTAACAGTATTAAGTGTGTGTTCTGTGGGAAATGCTTTGTGAAAGCCATGTATTTGGTTTAGAATGAGTGAGCCTATGAAGTATACAGCAAGCAAAAATAAAAGAACAAATCATCTGACAGCAGATGGACAGAAACAGCAGATAGCAAACCATCTTCCAATAGGGCACTTCCAACATCAGCAGAAACTGGGAGCCCAGCGAAGGCAGCCAGCTGGAGTTCCCAACTGAGAACATTGTTCCGTGGCCATATATGGATTATATTTCATAATTTAAAAAGCATTTTAAAAATACTACAAAATGACAACTCAATAACTGGGATTAATGACCCACAGAAGAGAGAATCTGTGAATTAAATGAGGAATCATAACGATTGTTGCTCAGAGTGCACAGTGCAAATGCGTGCTGGGGGCTGCAAATCAGGAGAGACGGTAAGGAGAAGTTAAATATGCTAATTGGAGCCCAAAACACTAGAAACATCATAGTAGGGGCTGGACAGATGGCTCAGCAGTTAAGGCTACTCCTCCAGTGGTCCTGAATTCAATTCCCAGCAACCACATGGTGGCTCACAACCATCCACAGTGGGATCTGATGCCCTTTTCTGACATAAAGGCTTACATGCAGTTAGAGCACTCATAAACTAAATAAATAAATCTTTAAAAAAAGAAGAAAAGAAACATCATACTAAAACTACCCAAAAGGGGAGGTGGGGCTTGAGATAACTCAGGTTAGAGCACTGACTGCTCTTACTGAGGATCTGAGTTCAATTCCCAGCATCCAAATGGTGGCTCACAACCATCTATAACTGTAGTTTCAGGGATCGTCTTTCTTCTGGCTTCTGCTGGCAACACACACACAAACACACGCACACGGTGCAAACATACATGAAGGCAAAAACACATACATATAAAATAAAAATAAATCTTAAAAAAAAAACCAAAAACACAAACAAAGAAAAGCACACTGGGCATGAGTGCATGCCTTTAATCCCAGCACTAGGGAGGAGAGGTAGATCTTTGTTAACTGAGGGCAGCCTGGTCTACAAAGTGAGTTCCAGGACAGCTAAGGACAGAGAAACCTTGCCTTGGAAAAAAAAAATGATAAAAAAAAATTTATAAAAGCCTCAGGATCACTTGTTTTCTCAGCAGGGGGCAGGTGGCAGCCACTGACCAGAGGAGGTGTACGGAGCTTGCTGGTTGGTATTCCTATGAAATGTTATTTGTATGACATGTGTTTATATATGTAAGCATGTGAAGGAGAATCAGTTTTTCTCCTTCCACCATGTGGGGCCTGGGGATTGAACTCAGGTTCTCAGGCTTGGCAGCAAGCACCTTTACCAGCTAAGCCATCTCACCCATTCTAGAATGTTTTGATGTTCTCTTTTTCTTTGTTTACATGATGGTTACAGGATCTTATTCAGGTTTGGTTTTGTTGAGACAGGGTCTCACTATATAGCTCTGGCTGTAGACCAGGTTGACCTTGAACTCAGAACTCAGAGATCTGTCTGCCTCTGCTTCCTGAGTGCTGGTATTAAAGGCATGTATCACCGTACCTGGCCCTTATTCAGGTTTTTATTCTTATGATATATATTATCATATACTTTTAATGCTTTTAATGATTATATGTCAACAAAAATTGTGAGAAAAACACCCAGACATTGGACTGGCAAGATGGCCAAATCCCTAGTGAAGTCCCTGGGCCCCGAGTTTCTAATGAGTTTTCTAAGTAGGCATCATTTCATATATCGTCACGACTTGCTCCTGGAAGAAATCACACATCCTTTGTGACTCTGCTGGAGAAGAGTCTGGAAGCTTGTCCTGGGTTTCCTCAGAATTTCAGTCCTTGCTACTTTACCCCATGCTGGTTTGCATTCCACACTTCCCAAGGCCATTGGTACAGTTCTATGCTGAGAAATGAGCCCTGTTCTTGATGGTCTTTGGGACCCCAGCACAGGTGGTAGGTAACAGGGTGATTGACAGATGCAGAGAAACGGAATATTTTAAGAATCATTTACATTCACTATATAAGTGGATAATTGTTTGTTTCTTATTGCCAAAAAGAAAAGAAACTTATCCTTTGCATTTTGGGGGTTGTTGTTGTTGTTTGAGACAGGATTTCTCTATATCGCCCTGGCTGTCATGGAACTTGCTATGTAGACCAGGCTGAATAAAAGAGTATTTTCTCTAAATTTGCCAAATACAAATGGACTGGATATTATAACTGTAATTCTTATTTGATAACTGTTTTTGTTGTATATAATTTTACTATGTTAAAGTCAAAACCTTCCTTTTTAATTAGATATGAGGGGAGAAATGCTGTGGAACAATCTTTTTGTATACTGTGAATATGTGTGGCTCTCATTGGTCTAATAAAGGGCTAAATGGCTAATAGCTAGGTGTGGGGATGAAGTCTCAAGGAGACACAGAGAGAAGGAAAATGAGCATGCTGTACTGAGATAAGTTACTGACCCATGATAGAGCACAGATAAAACATATAGGTTAATTTAAGTTGTAAGAACTAGTTACTAACAAACCTACGCTATCGGCCAAGCATTTATAATTACTAATAAGTCTCCATGTTGTTTACTGGTGAGACAGCATCCTGAAGAAAATCCTCAAGTACAGTTGTTGTTGCCTCTTTTGAGAGAGGCTTTCTCTATATGGCCCTGGCTGTCCTAGAACTTGCTATGTAGACCAGGCTTGCTTACAACCCACAGGGACCTGCCTGCCTCTGCTCCACAAGTGCTGGGACTGCAGGCATGCACCAAGTTTGCATGCACCAAATATAAAAACACAGGGCTAGGGAGACACCTAATCAGCAAAGCACAGGAGTCTGAGTTTGATCCCCAACCTGCATGAACACCCAGGCATGACACATGTGCTGGGAAGGTGAAGACATGAAGACCGGGGCTCACTGGCCAGAGAATCTTTTCTACTTGGCAAGTGCCTGGGTAGCCAGACGCTAAGCAGTATAACACTCAAGGCTGTCCTCCGGCCTCCACATGTACATACACACATGTGCACTTCCCCCCCACACACACATTTTCCTGCAAATGTGACACGACCTTGAACAAGAACCAGGTAATCTTCAGCTCAATGCATGCACTTACCTTTAGTAACTTGATTTCTCGCATAGCGATTTTCTTTACCATTTTGTCATCGTCGCTTTCTAAGAACTTCTTAATAGCCACAATTCTTCCGCTGTCTTTGTTCCTACACTTCATCACCATTCCATAGCTCCCTTCTCCAACCAATCCTAGGTTCTCATATTTTTCCATTGTAATTTAAAACCAGTAGGAATTTTTCTTGCTGTGGAAACCAAAGCATAGCATTAACAATGCTAAGTGAGTCCATTTCCTCCAGTCTCCCAGCAAATTCACTCTTGGGAAATTGTTTCCCTTGTTAGAGCAAGTCACTAGGTTCACAGCTATCTGTAACCTATCACAGTTTCTTACCATTCCCACACTAAGCTAAGCATTCAAAATGTTTATGCAATTTAAAATAAACAATGCAAAGGAATCAAAACCACTAACCTTACATTTTAGATTGTATAAATTCATATTAATAAATAAATTTATTTTTAAATATGTGAAGCAACAAGCTATTGTTCAAAACACGTTCACAAAGCACAATCCTTTTCACTTAGAGATGAAAAGGGCACAACTGAATTTGGTTTTCATGAAAATCAAAAATTTTTATTCTGGGACTGGAGACAGCTCAGCAATTAAGAACATGTACTGCTCTCCCAGAGGACCTGGGTTTGGTTCCCAAAACCCCCACAATGGATCACAGTCATAGCTCTGGCTTCAGAAGACTCAACATCCACCTCTGGCCTCTATACGCATTAGGCACAGACATTCATATTGGTGCACATACGTATGTGCAGAGAAAACATTCATACAAATAAAATAAAAATAGGTAACTACTGGACATGGTGGTGCACACTTTTAATCCTAGCACTTGGGAGGCAGAAACTGGCAAATCTCTGTGAGTTCGAGGCCAACCTGTTCTACAAGCAAGTTCCAGGACAGCCAGAGCTAAAAAGAGAAATCCTGTTTCCATACACTGAATCAAGGCTGAATCTTTAATAAATTTTCTCTGCTTTTTTCCTTTTTTTTCCTTTTAGTGCACTGGTGTTTTCTTGCATGTGTGTCTGTGTGAGGGTGTCAGACCCCCTAGAATTGGAGTTACGGGTAGAGTGAACTGCCATGGAGATGCTCGGCATTGAGCCCTGGTCTTTGGAAGAGCAGTCAGGGCTTTGTTTTGCTTTGTAGACCAGGCTGGTCTTGAACTCACAGAGCTCTGCCTTCCTCTGCCTCATAAGTGCTGGGATAAAGGTATGGGCCACCAATGCCAGGTTCCAGCCAGAGCTCTTAAGCTCTGAGCCATGTCACAAGTTCCTTCTCTGCTTTTCTTATATACTGCTTAAATTACTATATTAGACTTAAATTCTTTTTTAAGGATTCTTTTATCTCATTATAAAGCATTTTCTGAATAAAGTCAATCATAAATGTAATCTTATTTTATCAATAATTGATGAAAATCCAGTAATCAACTTTTTCCATATTGCATGATTTAATACAGAAAAAAAATCATTGTTTTTAGGCTGGAAATGTTGCTCAGTGGTAGAATGTGGGCTTAGTATGGTGTACTATAGTAATATTCTATATACTATATAGAATTTACTTGACTCTGCCTCACAAGTGCTGGGATTAAAAGAGTATGCCACCATGTCCAGGATAAATTTTATTTGTTTTTAAGTCTGGTTTTTGAAATTTAAATTCCAGTAGCCATGAATAAAAAACATTGCTTCAGATCCTACTTTGGTTTCTACAGGGGTTTGAAAGGGCTTAACCATTACGTAAGTTTATATTCAAATGACTCATAGTTGGATTTTTAAAGCCTGACCATACAAAACACCAAACTTGTGAAACAAAAATGATTCTTTCCTCTTAATACTGATGGAGTACTATGGCGATCTGAAGCTAAAACTGTAAAGACCGCTGATGTTTTAGTGCCTTTTCTATCTGCATATGAAGAGCAAAGGGAAAACCAACAAACATACAAAAAATCCCATTATCTTTTTATTCTAGGAAATTACAATAATCCAAAGAATATATTACATTTCCAACTCTTGATATTTAACAGTTTGAGGTTTTATGAGATAGAGATGAGGGAGGGAGAGAGGGAGGGAAGGAGGGAGGGAAAGAGAGAGAGAGAGAATTAACCCAGGCCTCCAACAGGTTAAGAAGATTTTTTTTTTCTGCCACAGAATGACACCATCCAGCACCCATGATTTGCAAACTGCAAACGTAGAGTGATGGGGGAATGAAGGCAATCCCCATGAACATCAAATCCAAAACCCTTCACTAGTTTATTTCGGTTTGGGTATCAGACTCTACAAAAACCTACTTCCAGTATCCCAGGCACTGGCTTCCCATTTATTTGGCATTTTAAAATCTCTTTAATTTTAGTTACTCTTTAATAAAATGTCTATATTTGGAAAACCCTTCTAATGCTTAGTTTTTAGCCTTCCATGAAGTATATATTATAAAGGAGCACGCTTTAGGTTAGTAATGCCAATAATACAAATAGCTGGAAACTATATCCTGGACTGTTTTTAATCATACTGTAATTGGCATCCTAGATATTTGGAGATGCAAAGCGAACAAAATAAAAATTACTTTAAGCATGTCTACAGAGCTCTGAAACATCATGAGCTAGTATCATACAATCTCCAAGTTCATTCTCCCAACCAACTGGGCATGTGGACACACTACACTGAGCACACCTGCTCGTTCAAGTGAGTATGTCTACAAATACCTTAAAAGTATCACGGCATAAAATACGCCTTGTTTCCTCAGTTATTTATAATCTATGTTTGTTCTTGCCTTCCATTCTTAAATCTATGACTATCACGTGGCACACAAAAAGGGAGCCTGGTACGATGGCACTACAGTAATCTAGGATCTGTGCCATACAAGCATACTATTCAAATACCACCAATTTTCTTTTGTTAAAATCAGACCGAAATCTTCTATAGATAAAAAGAATGAGATAACAGGGCTTTACAAAGTATTATACTTACTATGTCTTCCAAACCCTTCACATGGAAAGAGCCAAAGGTTTTCAACTTGGAAACAAATTGGAGGTGATATGCATCTCGCTAGCAGATCTAAAAGATGCTAACTAGCAAAACTAGCAATCCCAGTATTGGGATTTTCTCTGCGGACGCAGTTACTGGTCCTAGGTGAAGCAGGTAGGGAGGCAGATTGGCTTCTGCCCTCCGCAAGCTCACGCTTCCGAGGACCGCGGGCCGCATGCTGCCGTCGTCAAGGCAACGACCTCACTCTGTCCCCAGCCATAGGCAGTCTCCAGAGAGTGGAAGGGCCGGGGTCAGAATGCGTCCGCGACAGGCGCGGACACAAGCACCCGTCACTGCCAAGAGCTGCAGAGAACTGAGCTAGGGAAAGAGGGCACCGCCTGCCAACAGCCCTGCGGTCCGCTCAGCTCGGGGCAGCAGCACCACTCCAACCAAGTAACCCTTGGGCGAAGGCGTTGGCCACCCAGCTGCAAGGGGGCGGCTCTCACCCGCCCGGGCCCGCCCCGCGAGAGCCGGAACCTCCCTGATTCTGATTGGTGGAGCGCTGTCGTCAGGCGCTATGATTGGCTCCGTGCCATCGCGCCCCGCCCCTTCACCTGGAGTCCGCAGGTTCGGTCAGGTGACGCCCGCGTCTCCACACCTACGGGCTTAAGTTTGTAGGGACCTTTCCGCCCGGGCCAGACCGCCTCAGCCCTCAAGGGATCGCTGGTTCCTCGAGTGGCCACGAGGCGGGCGAAGGTGCCGGTTTTGGAGGACTGAGGAGACCGTGAGAGGTGCCCCCACCTTACCCGCCCGGGGCGCGGCGGAGCGCGGGCCCACCCAGGGAGGTTCCGCCCAGTCGCGATTCCTCACTTCCTTTCGGTTCCGGGCGGTGGACCGAGGCGCTTAGTAGGTTGTTTAGCAGAGGCAGGTAAAAGAGATATTTGGTGAACAGCCTTGACCTGAAAAAGGACTCTGGGGACGCCAGCATGCTAGGGCATGATTTGGGGTAGAGCCCAGAGTAGACAGGACAGGATGGGTAAGCTGAAGCTTAAAACTTGCCTTCCTTATGCCTAAAGAACAGATAAACCATGACTGGGCAAGATCTGTAGACCATCATCTTGCGTGTGCTGACTCATACAGGAAGCAGGGAAACGGGGGCTCTCCCTCGTTTTTAACGGACTGAGACTGTAAGACCAAATATTTTTATTTTTACAATAGCCACACAATTTGTAATCTTATTTGGTTTCTAAAGCAGCTGGAACCAGGGAAGTATCCTGGTGCTCAGTTACTTACCTTCACCAAGCTGCTTAAAATCTAGTTCGCGAACCTACAGTTTTGAGGACCAGCCTGGGATCTGGTTATGGAAATCGCCTTTTGGGGACAACCCGAGAGGAGTCATAATGTAGCCATGAGCTGTGACCAAGCTGAAGATATTTCCCATCTCTTTCCTTTAAACTGTAACAAACATGAGCTTTTTAAAAAAAATATTTTTTGTGTGCTCTGGCTCCATGTGTGTCTGAGCACCATGAGTGTGCCTGGTGCCCATAGAGATCAGGAGAGGGCGTCAGACCCCCCTGGAACTGGAGTTATAGCCAGCTTGTGAGCTGTCATGTGCATGCTGGGAATCAAACCTGGGTCCTCGGGAGTGGAAGTGCTCTTAGCCACTGAGCCATCTCTCTAGCCTCTCATATGAATTTTTATGAATAAACTGAGGTTTGTTGGGAGTAGGAAGCTCATAAGTACTTTACTTTTTTCCAGCCTTACAAAAGGGAACATTTTCAGAGCCTTCGAAGAGGCCCTGAAACTGAAATAACCCTTTGGTATCCATGGGAACAGAAAGGATAAAGGCCAAAAGTGAACAGGTGATACTTCTTGAGAAAGCATTTTAAAAAAAATATTTATTTATTATGTATACAATATTCTGTGTGTATGTCTGCAGGACAGAAGAGGGCACCAGACCTCATTACAGATGGTTGTGAGCCACCCTGTGGTTGCCAGGAATTGAACCCAGAACCTTTGGAAGAGCAGGCAATGCTCTTAACCACTGAGCCATCTCTCCAGCCCCGAGAAAGCATTTTAAAACAATGCAAGTGGGAAATAACTAAAGGAGATAGAGGGTATTCAGGAAGTGTAAGTCCTTTTGGAACCTGGAAGAACAATTGAGCGATGGACTGCTTTCCTGGAAAGCACAAGCCCTGGGGTCGACACCCCACATTTTATAAGAAGATGTTATGGTCGTGGGGCAGCCCTGTAATCTCAGCCCTCAGAGGTGGGGAGCAGGAGCATCACAAACTCAAGCTCAAATCCAAGGCCGTCCTGGGCTAGGGGAGACACTCCCAGGAAGGGAAGGAAGGAAGATCACATCCTGGGTCAACCCCATTCCTGGAGAGAAGAGAGAGCTTATGAAAAACAAATGGGATTCTTTGTTTTCTTAAACAGTAAAATAACTGTTTTATTTATTTCAAACAGGAAAATGTGAGCTAAGGAGGCAACGTGAAGAACTGGTGAGATACCAAGTGTAAGGGTGCATTAGAGCAGAGAATAAGCAGAGAGAACACGTGCATGTTAGCTAGTCTGGGTCTTTAGTGAAGTTCATTTTTCTAGTAAACCTGGTTTTGGGCAGCCTGACATGGTAGTGAGAACCTTAATCCCAGGTAGCCCAGCCTAAGCTATGTAGCAAGTTCGAGGCCAGCCAGAGCTACATACTGAGACTCTGTCTCAAACAAAACAAGGTAACTAAAGTACTAGTCAGACTAAGGCTCAAGAATTTGTAAGCTTAAACTCCCTCAGGTAGGTAGTTCTAACAGTCACTCAAATATGACCAGAATAAAAAGTCCAATGTGCCCACCTGAACCTGGATACCATGAATTTACAGTGAAAACTGACCGTTCGACAAGCTCAAGGGCAAGAATGGAGAAATGGGTATGTAATACGAGATGATTAAACAAAGGAACAGAGAACGGTGGGGAAAGCCTGGTATCCAACTAGACAATAGATAAATTATAATGACTAGCTGGTAATTTGAAAATGAAGAGCTGGAGGGAGTGACTATAACTGTGGACAGGACAAGAGTAATTTAACAGGGACAAATAAGAAAAAAATCAGAAAAAGCTGTTTGTGAAATCTTGGATATGACACAAAATAATTGATCCACAAGGGTAAAAATTCAGATGTGAGGACTCAGCGCAGCAGTAAAGCCATTGTCCAGCAATAACAAACTCTGGCACACAAAATAATAATAACAAAAAAGGTGAAGTATATAGTGCTTCCTTTGGGTAGCTTAAGTTAAGCAGAATGAAAGAACAGTAAGAAAAATGCCATTAACATGAACCACTCACAGTAGGAAAGCCATAAAATGGCTCTTAAAATTAAAAAATCATCAGAATTAGTGACAGCGTTCAAAGGAAAACACTGGAGATGCCCTGAGGTGGAGCCCAGTCCTCCAGAAATGGCACCAAAGCAGAGCTGTAAATGGGTGGAGGACTGTAACAACACAGCAGTTCTATTTCTCAATACACACCCAAGAAATTAACAGCTGCATTCACAGAAAAGCTTCTATTTCAACACTTGTGGTTGTGGTGTTGACAGCAGCCAAGAGGAAACCCACATGTCCATCAGCAGAGAAACCAATCTGTTAAGACTGAGGATGTGGTTCAGCATTTTCATTCCCTATAACAGTGGTTCTCAACCTGTGGACCTTGGCCCCTTTGGGGTTACACATCCCTTTCATAGGGGTCACCTAGGACCATCAGAAAACATTTATATTACAATTCATAGCAGTTGCAAAATTACAGTTACGAAGTAGCAATGAAAATTTAATGGCCCAGGGGTCACCACATGAGGAACTGTATTTAAGGATCACAGCATTAAGATTGAGTTTAGGAGACTTAAAATTTTTCACCTTTAAGACTCTCAGGGGCCGGGCGATGGTGGCGCACGCCTTTAATCCCAGCACTCGGGAGGCAGAGGCAGGCGGATCTCTGTGAGTTCGAGACCAGCCTGGTCTACAGAGCTAGTTCCAGGACAGGCTCCAAAGCCACAGAGAAACCCTGTCTCGAAAAACCAAGAAAAAAAAAAAAAAAAGACTCTCAGGGTTCAATTAAAGATGCCATGGAGAGCTAAAGAGGGGCTAGAAATCTGAGGGGTAGGAAATCTACTCACAACAGGAATCGTCCATCTTTTTCTTTATTCTCCTTCCTTCTTTCTCATTTCTATCAATTCTCCTTTGCTCTTTCTACATCATTCTACACTGGCCCTCGTTCTACCCGTTACAAACGTTCCCAGTCACATGCATCCTTAAAACCAGCAATTCTCCGGCCCTAGCAGGTTCCAGGGCCAGAATTCTTTTGCCCCATGGAAAATCAGATTAAGGGTTTTCACACACACACATACACACACACACACACACACACACACACACACGAGTGGCTAGTACACATTCGGTGTACTACTTAATGGAGAAAGTTAAGGGAATTAAATCAGGAAATTCTAGAGGGGAAGATTAGTATGCTATGCTGCATTATTAGGTGATAGATAAAAGAGCTAAAAGGTTTACTTTCAGTAAGATTATGAATAGGGCACGGATTGTATCGTAAATCAGTGTGCCACTCCTTTTCTCCCAGTATGTATAGAGGCTGCCAGGTAACTAGGCAACCTAGGGGAAGCTGGTGGCTCTTGACCGGATAGCACATACACCAGACACTAGTTACTACTGCCGCAGGTCTGGAATTGTCTGCTCTAAACGAAGAGACCCAGGCCTCTAAATTATCAGTTCCGGGCTACGCAGTTATCAGCTGTTCTAATTGTGGGTGTTGTGGGGTAAAACCAGAGCAGCAGCTTGGGCAGGTAGTCTGTCCTTGGAGATCCGTGACTATCTTAGATGGGATGCTCTTTGCCTGGACCCTAAACTCTGACCAAATGCCTGCTGATAAAGATAATTGCAGGAAGGCAGATCTCTGCACTTAGAGAGAGGAACAAGACTTAGCAGTGGGAAACTATTTTCACTAAACAGTTCTGAAGTGTGGGAATTAATCCCCAAACATGTAACAGAAAGGGAGCTAGCACAGCAAAGTCTACAGCAAAGGACAGTCACTTTATTCACAGAGCCTTTACCTGAGCCCTTGGTCCTGATACATCGCTCACGAAAAGATGGCTGAACAATTACTGTACAATGTTGCAGCTTGTAGCAGTTCCACTGTAATGGAATATTCTTCAACCATTAAGTGGAAGTGGATTCATATCACAATGTAGATGAATCATAAAAATACTAGAAAGGGAAGATGCTACACAAAATGCTACTCAGGATTCTGTTTTATGTGAAATGTCCAGCATAGGCTGACCCACAGGAACAAAAGATGGTAGCCATGAGTTAGACCATAGTTGTTCTCAACCTGGGAGTTCCAACCCCTTTAGGGATTGCATATCAGATATTTACACTACTATTCATAACAGCAGCAAAAGTTATGAAATAAATAATTTTATAGTTGGGGGTCACCACAGCCTGAGAAACTGTATTAAAGGGTCGTAGCATTAGGAAGGTTGAGAACCACTGACTTAGAGGTACATGGGAAAAGGAAATAATCACTAATGGGTATAGGGTTTCTTTTGGGAGGTGATGAAAATATTCTGAACTTACGACAGTAGTGATGGTTATATAACCCTGTGAAATCAACAAGAACTCAGTTGTACACTTTTAAACCAGGTGACAAGAAGTCAATGTGATGTTCAGGTGGGTAAGGTACTTGTCACCAGGCCTACAGACTTGAGATGGATCCTTGGGATCCAGGGGAGGGGGGCTGACTCCTGAAAGCTACCCTGATGTGCAATAAAAAAATTCTTAAAGTGATTGCTAGGCATGTAAATTACCTCTCAATTAAAAAAGAAACTAAGAATTACCCATCTCCCCAGAAATACTTTTAGCAAATTTATAAATCTTAAGCTTACAGTCCCCACACTGACAATTATCTATATTAAACTACTTCATAACTGCCATCACTGTACATCTTGTCACCCAAAGGCAAGCACGTACGAGAGCCATTCCTTGCTTCCCTACCCTTACCCCAAGGCCTCTGCAGTTCCGAGAACCTGATTATTGAGAGGTTTTGGTATTACTCAAGTCATCAAGAGAACAAAAGGGTTCTAATATCTTGACACAAAGATATTATTCTCTGTTACAGTATACTATACCATAACTATGAACACAACACACACTATTAAAAACTTGAGGGCTGCTAGGCAGTGATGGCACATGCCTTTAATCTTAGCACTTAGGATGCAGAGGCAGGCCAATCTCTGTGTTTAAGGCCAGCCTGATCTACAGAGCAAGTTCCAGGACAGCCAGACTAACAGGGATAAATCCTGTTTCTAAAAACCAAAAGAAAATGGTGGATTTGAGTCCAGTAAGAAAAAGAGGGGAGGAAAATAAAAACAGTGTGACTCATTTTGAGGTTCTGCTCTCCATCTACAATGATTTCACTTATTAAAAACTTAGGGCTAAGCATAATGGCTCACACCTTTAAACCCAGCACCTGCAGAGGCAGGCAGACCGAGTTCTAGGCCAGCCTGGTCTACATAGCCAGTTATAGGAGAGCCAGGGTTACAAGACAGACCCTGTCTCAAGAAGTCAGGCATGCAACTCAGAGGTAGAGGCAGGATTTCTGAGTTCCTAGCCAACGAAGTCTGCATACTAAGATCTGAGATCCCCACCCGTGCCCACACCAAAGGCTTGTTAGATCTGCAAAGGGAAAATCCTGTATACCACTTGTTCCAAGATCTACATAGCTTATATTTTGCACTGACAGTCACTAAGATATTGACATTGGTGCTAATTCAGGAATCTAATCCTCAAATACTAAACTATGTGGAGCTGTTTTTTTCCCACTGTCTTTTGGCCTGAAGGCACCAGGCACACAGTAGCACACTGACATATGAGCCAAACACCCATACACATTTATTTTTATTTTTATTTTTTTTTCACATTTTTTAAAATTGCTTTTTTAAACTTCAGAAGACAGAGTTTCCATTCTTACCTGCAGTCCTCTTAGGCTTCAGCCATCACTTCACCGAGATGGCTGTTAGCAAGCCACTATATTCTACCTGCTACTGCCAGCTATCCAGGGCACATAACCTGCTACTCATAATCACCTGCCCCTCTCCTATCCCTACAAGATGGCTTATTTCTTGCTGTCAATGAGTTCATGACAGACTTTCATGGACCCAGACCTGGTCCATAGCAAGGCCCTTCATGTGCTATGCTCTAAAGCAATCTCAAAGCTGCCCTACACCTACCTAGTAGACCCTCCATTCAACTGTTCCGAAAAGACGGGGAGGCCAGAGGCAGCTGCTGCACCTCCACTCCCCGACAGGGAAAACTGGTTAGGGTCTGTTACACAGCTGCTCTGCAGTAAGGCATTTGTCGTTCTGACTTCTCCACAGCACTCAGCACAACCGCCTATTCTTCCCCAGGACACCAGTCCTTGTCCTCCGTAATGTCCCAGGGTTCTCTGCCTCCAACACCTGCACTTGACCTTTAATTACGAGAGGCTGCAGGAGCTTAGTGTTCGGCCTTTTCTGTACTCTTCCTAGATGATCCCATCTAATCCAGAGGTTGCAAAAAACGCTCGGCACAGAGCATTTTAGAATTCTACAATTAATCAGAAGTAATAGCACACACCTTTAATTCCAGATTCAAGACACAGGGAATTTGAGACCAATTTGGCCTAAATAACTGTCCAGGCCAGTCAGGACACCAATGTGAGACCCTGCCTAACCAAAAATTAAAAAAAAATAAATAAAAAGCCCAATTAGACATTTGACTGATGCTTCATCACGAATATCCAAACTGTTCTTCTATGAAATGTGGACGGCTACATTGTTTTTCCACTTGAAATACTCTCCCTCCAGACTTCCTCGAAGAAACTACTCCATCTCAAGCGTGCATTACTTGGTACCCAGGTCACAGAGACCGCTGACGGTCACTATTACATTCTCTCCCATTTTGATCCTGGATGAACCATTTATTATTGGATAAGCCAGGTAGCTGTGCTGTCAGTGATCCTCACATGATAATTTTTACATCTTTATTAATATTTGAGAATTTCCCGAGCCAACTTGAGTAGTAAGATACCTGCCTAGTAAGAGAATGGTCTAGGCTCAATGTCCAACACCATAAAAACATTTTGAAAATAAGCCAGGCAAACCAACCATCCACACCTGCATACTACCAGCAGCGCCAGTGTGTGGGAGGCCAAGGCACAGGATCCCTTGATGACATGAGCTTGGAATGAAATCAGCCTGATTAAGTTCTCCAGATCCTGTCTCCAAAATATAAAAATCCCAGACCCAGTAACTTGCTCCTGCATATTTTGGCCTATTTTCAAGAGTTTTTTTGAGCAGACGGTGGTGGTGCACACCTTTAATTCCAACACTCAGGAGAAAGCGGCAGACGGATCTCGGAGTTCAAGGCTAGCAGGACAACCCCCGTCTCAAAAAATTTTAAAACATTATTGATAGTCACATTCTGTCTAACACACATTCACAAACTTGCTATTCCTGTTGAGATTTTGGGCTTTGTTATTGTTTTTTAAGACAGGATTTCTATGTAGCTTTAGAGCCTGTCCTGGAACTCTCCGTAGATCAGGCTGGCCTTGAATTCAGAGATCCGCCTACCTCTGTTGGGATTAAAGGTGTGTGCCACCACCGACCGCCTGAGATTTTAAGCAGCCCAGGCTCAAAGGAGCTGTGTACGAGCCTGATCACCAGAGCTCCCTTCCCAACAACTATCTGAAAGTGTATTTGCACTTTCTCATTCTCCTCAGGAGCCTGATCACCAGAGCTCCCTTCCCAACAACTATCTGAAAGTGTATTTGCACTTTCTCATTCTCCTCAGTCTGCTGGGACATTCTTTTTTTTTTGGGGGGGGGGGCATTCTTTTACTTGTAAACTAGGTATGTTTTGCTTTCTTATATACCAAATGTGGTAACAAAAAGCAGTTTTTTCAAACTGTTTCTCTAATTCAGACTGTATGAAATGCAACTGGAAGAAAATGTTTGGGATAATGTAACTTCAGATTAAAGTAGGGACATAGATAAATGCTGCAGACATCAGTAGTTTATTATTTTAGTCCAAACACATTCAAAATGGAAACTCAAAAAGAATACTTTCCACCTGAAACAATTAAACTAGATTCTACCAGCATATAATGCTTAACACATTACAAAATAAAGATGGTAATCCATTGTCCTCTATACCTACTAAAGCCAAGATGGTAAAGCCAATTTGGTTGCAATACTGTCAGAAGGATAGAATATTACCATCAGAATAAAATAAATCAGCAAATAACAGAAACGGTAGATGAGTAATGTTTTAGTTTGTCACTGAAAGGGGGACAAAATGTTGAAAGTCCACAGTTCTGCAGGTGAAGCTACCATGTAAACTTCTCCGTGTGGTGTGTTCATGTCTCATCTGTGGTATGTAAAGGCTGGATGAAGCTGGATGGCTCTGAGCTCCACTTCTCTATTACACTTAACACCTCTGTCTTTTGTTGCCATAACAGTTTCTATGGGTTAAAGGGCAATATCCTGGATTGAAATACATATGCTGTGTCCATGTGTTTTTATGTGTGTGAAAGTATTTACACATACATACAATAGGAAGAGGGAAATAAGAACAAAAGAAAGGTACACTTAGGGGAAAACCGCTGACAATAAAGCCACTTATTTCAAAGTAGTTTGGATAAAAGTTTCAAAACTCCAAAGTAATTCTCTAGTACGAACTTCAAGTACTATACATTAGAAAGTGTAAAACTGTTTCAAACAAACAAAAAACCTTAGCCTTCCAAAATGGAAACTACAAAAATCTGTGTCCACAAAATATATGCAATAGTGCAAGACATTCCCTCAAACATGGAAGACCTCATTCAAAGGGGAAAGAGACAATAAATTTTACCCATATTGCCCAGCTGACAAAAACGGTTTACTAATTAGCAAACAGTCAAATAGTTCAGAACCGACTGGCTACCATGTCAAGTGTGTGTTTGTTTTCACTAAGGTAGGATGGAGAAGTCTTCCATGTTAACTAACAAGCAGCTTTTGAGTGGTCACACTTGTTTATTCCGCTTCTTGCTTGAAACAGCAGAAATGTGATACACACCGACTGTTCCAACCATGAAAGCGGATAACCTTTGTCATTCTTGTGGTTTACTGGAACCTGCTATAAAGACACAATAAATCCAGCAGCTAGAAACTTTGCTCACAGAATTGTTTAAAGATTCATGTAAAAATAAAAAGATGTCGTCCCAGACTTAAATTCAGGAGCCATTCGGGTGCTGACATCAGTTCAAGAATTGTGCAAAATGAATGACAGTTCCCTGCCCCCCAAACCTTCGGAGCTGCCATTCTTCCCTCTGAAAGCCGCAGTATCCTCACTTAAGTTTACTTGCCATTTTGGGGAATCTGACTGCTTTTAAAATGTGACTAAAATGTACATCAAGTTGTTTTACTTTCCAAGCATTAAGTGATAACATTTTATAGTTCACATTCAAGCTAAAAGTCAACTAGACTTACTCAAATAACTGACTTTCGCCCCCTTCAAACACACAAGACTCCCTCCCACATAGAACAGAGTTGTTAACTAAAGAACAAGATAAATAAGCATCCATTTTACTGATTTTAAAGATACTGCAATTTTTATACATCAATGATTTTCTTCAACGTTTTGCAGCTGGTTGGCTTCGCAGCACAGCAACTGATAACCACACTGCACAGAATCACCAGCGAGACTGGAATGATGTTGTAGAAGGCACCATCATGCTTATTACATTACCAGAGAACAAAAATACAGCAAACAGTTTTCACTGTCCACAGTTTAAAGAAAGGAAAGAGGAGGAGGAGTGTGTTGAGCAGCCAGCCATCCCTGTACTCAGGAGGGCAGGTCGAAAACTCTTACAATAAGGAGCCGCTAAATCTGGCCTAGTATTTAAGACCACAGCATTTGAGGTTCTCATTTTTTGTTATTTCGTTCATAACTAAATGATTTCCTTCTGGAATATTTGCAGTCTTGTTAAGTAAGGTTTGTGTGTGCACACGCTGGTCACAGCAAGCAGATAAAATGCCCTCATCATTTCACAAACTATTCTCTACTGGAAAAGAAGATAAAAGATATTTTTCCCTGTTGCCTCCTGGTGCAGATGTCAACGTTAATGACTTCAGAGTACCTGATAGTGCATTTTGATGAATACATAACAAGTTTCTGTTGGTTTGTATTGGGGGGAAGCCAAGAAAAAAAAAAAAAAGGCAAGTTCTCCAATTGCACAAATTGCACTATTTGTGTTTCCAACATTAACAGCAGAAACAGTTAACACTTAAACAAAATGTGCAGCAGAGGATTAAAAAAAAAAAAAACAAAAACTCAAATGACCTGAATTCAGTGGGCATGTCCTTTAAAGTTCATTTTGTTGTAGACAGTTTAAGATATGGTCATTTCTCAGTCCTTAATTCTCCAAGTCTAGATTTATAAATTAACAATATGAATCCTGTTGTGAAATTGGGGGAATAATGTCCACTTCAATTTAACTGATAACCAAAAGATGCTTTCACATCAAAGAAATGATCAAAAAGGCTGTGTCACATTCCAAAAGCCAAAAAAACTTAACAAGAATGCAAACACGATGAGTTAGGTACCACTGCCGAAACTTTGCCCACAGTGGAACTTCAACGACGCTGTCCTGTGAAGCGGCCTTCCATTTGCCCGGTTCCTCTTCCAGAACCAAGTTTCTGTGCCATGCCACCTCGTGGAGGTGGTCCTCTTCCATCACGATCACGCATCATTCCGCCACCCACAATTCCACGTGGACCACCAGGACCTCGGTCATTGCGCCTGATATCCCTGCGGTCGTCACCTCCACCCCTGGTTTCTCGCTCTCTGGCAGCTCTCGTCTTCTTCTCTTCCACATTTAAGCGTACTTCTCCTCGAAACATAATTGGCTTTAAAAAAGGAGAAAAATAACATGGGTGGGGTACACAAGAATAAATATTAATTTGCATATATAATTTTTTTAAATCTCAGAAATAAGAAACTTTAAGGAAGTTTTAATATACAAATTTTGGCCTTTTTCAGTTGAACAAATGAAATTTAAGATACATACAATAGACCTCTTTAGTCATTCTTTGCATAAATACCATTTCATAATTAACTATTTTTAGCTTACCATAAATATTTTCTATGGTTTTAAAATGTCTCAATTCATACTATATACGACAAAAAGGAAAATCAAAATTCACTTACTTTTGCAATTAAGATTCTCTGAACTGGTTCAGAATCATCAAAAACCACAAAACCAAAATTTGGAAGTTTTCCCCCAACACCCTTAGTATTGATGCGAAGTTCCACAACGTTTCCAAAGCCTGTGAAAATAGACATTACACCAAGGGTTAAATATTTTAACAAAACATTCTAGTGACTTTAAATGTTTCTCACCCAGCTGAAAATAAAACAAGGTGATTCTTGTAGTACCACTTGCTCAGGAGGGACGTCACCTCAGACCCCTAAAACTTCAGCAGATGTGTGTCACTAGTGTTCATAAGGAAAAAACCTGTCAAGTTTTAAAAAGACAAAAAAATTTTTTCCGTCTTTAGCAGCAAGTCTTCTAGTTCTAAATGTAAGACTGTCAGTTTTGCCCAGCTCTTTCTCATCTCCTGAACCCGGGCACCAACACTCAGCAGTCACTGGGGTCATGTCATCTTCTCTCCCTCTGACCAATGCTAGTGAGACTGGAAGCAGGAGACACAACACAGAGACAAGTCATTTACAAACTGGGTTCACTATGAAAACATACACCTATTTCTTCCTTTTAAACTGGGTGCACTATGAAAACATATACCTATTTCTTCCTTTTAAACTGGGTGCACTATGAAAACATACACCTATTTCTTCCTTTTAAAAAGCTGCATTTAAGTTCAAGAATATCCTCTTTGAAGGGAACCTTCATGTTCAAAGCATGCTAGGTGGTGGAGTTGTTGTACTGAAAACCGTGGAGTCCTGTGGTCCACTTGGACAGGACACCCCCAACCAGTCCAGATTCTCTTGCTCATGGAGGGCAGGTCAGGACCACAAGGCAGGAGAGGACTGAGCCCTGGAGAGCAACTATGGTTGTCTGAAATACAGTAAATCTAATATAGAAGCAAAATTAACCACTTACTCATAAAGAATTCTTTCAGTTCATTTTCATCAATATCATGAGGCAAGTTACCAACGAAAAGCTGATGACTATCCGGATAACGAATTATCCTCCGGTTGTCAGAATCATTCTGTTCCATATCTCCTCTGCCTGAAAGACAAGAAAAAAGTAGATACTAAAGCTACGACAGCATATGAAAACAGTAGAAAGCAATGAATTGAGGGGGAAAAGTTAACATTAATGGTGGGCACAGTGGTGCATGCCTTAAATTCCAACACTCAAGAGTCAGATGGAGCTTGAGTTCTAGAACAGTCAGGGCTGCACAATGAGACCTTGCCTCAAAAACAAACAAAATGCATGCAATGCTGCTGCCTTAGCTTAATAAAACCAGATAGATGTAGGCCTTGCAGGAAGTGTATTATTAGTAGGTGTACGGCGAAGTGTGACTATTGACTAAAATATCAGTCCCTAGACCACTGATCTGATTATAAATGACCAATACTAACCCATAAGCAGATTTTCAACCAATAAGGAATATTCCCACCCAATATCCCCTTAGTCTTTTGAAATACAAAACACTTCATCTTTGCATGGTACAATTTCCTTTTTTTGGGTCTCTTACCTTCTAAGGTACTGCCACATATAAACTAACTCATCTAATTCAGTAACCTAGCAACAGTCACACAAGAAAACTTCACAACACCTAAATGGCTTAAGAATGAGAAGTTCTCAGCACTCGTGGCAAAGGCGACTGCAGACAGCTTCTCCAGTATGACCTCAACCAATAGGGAGATTGTGTCTATACGTTGAAGAAATTTGATCCTACGGGACAACACACTTGCTCTGCCCATCTTGCTCGGTTCTCCCCTAACATCAAATACTCAAGACACCGAACCATCATCAAGAAACGCTTCAAGGTGCTCATGACCCAGCAACCGCATCCTGTTCTCTGAGAGTTTGTTAATTTCATCTGCTGCCTGCCCCTAGGCTGATTATCTGTAACTAAATCTGTGAGCATGATACCTTCCCTTACTGTTTGGAATCCTATCTCACCATGTGACTGAGTCTATCGTAATGGGGATCTCCCGTAAAAGGAACGATCTTAACTTTTGTTTTTCATGCTTTGAATTAATTCCAGGCTATTAAAGATAAAATGACTTGAAAAAAAAAGAATGAGCAAACAAGTGGAAGAACCCTGCATAACAAGAACTTTACATCTTTTTTTTTTTAAAGATTTTATTTATTATGTATACAATACAATGTGCTGCCCCCATGTATAACTGCATGCCAGAAGAGGGCACCACATCTCATTGTAGATGGTTGTGAGCCATGTGGTTGCTGGGACTTGAACCTAGGACCTCTGGAAGAATAGTCAGCGTCCTTAACCTCTGAGCCATCTCTCCAGCCCAAGAACTTTAAATTTTTTAAAGAAACTGAAAAGATCTCCCATGCTCTTGGGTAAGTAGACTTAACAGAGTAAAAATGGCAATCTTGCCAAAAGCAATCTACAGATTCAATGCAATACTCATCAAAATCCCAGCAAAATTCTTCACAGACCTCAAAGAACAATACTCAACTTCATATGGAAAAGCAAAAAACCCAGGATAGCCAAAGCAATACAATATAGGAACTTCTGGAGTCATCACAATCCCTGACTTCAAACTCTACTACAGAAACAACCTAAATGCCCCTTGACCAAAGAATGGATAAAGAAAATGTGATACATTTATACAACTGAGTGCTACACAGCAGGAAAAAAAAAAATGGCATCTTGAAATTTGCAGGCAAATGGATGGATCTAGAAAACATATTGAGGGCTGGAGAGATGGCTCAGTGGTTAAGAGCATTGCCTGCTCTTCCAAAGGTCCTGAGTTCAATTCCTGGCAACCACATGGTGGCTCACAACCACCTGTAATGAGGTCTGGTGCCCTCTTCTGGCCTGCAGACATACACACAGACAGAA
>NC_022027.1:45084028-45101999 GCF_000317375.1 Microtus ochrogaster
CGACCCTAAGAGAGACACACATGTCTCTAATCTACAAGAGAAGTATAAAAAGACAAGATCTCCTGAGTAAATTGGGAACCATGGGAGAGGAAGGGTGAGGAAGGGAGGGGAGTAGAGAAAAATATATAGCTTAATAAAAACAAAGAAATAGAGATGGGGAAAAAAATCGAATGAACAGCTCAGATTTAGGGATGTCATCAAGATGATGATAGTCAAGGCCAAAGCTAATACAGGTTCCCAAATGGAACATTGGAATTCATCACTTACTTTAATTATAAATTACATTTCTAAATTTGAGACACACACACACACCTGCATCCAAAAGCATTCTCTCTCTCTCTCTTTTTTTTTAAGATAGAATTTCTATGTGTAACAGCCCTGGCTGTCCTGGAACCTGCCTTGTAGACCAGGCAGACCTTGAACTTACCTGTCTCTGCTTCCCAAGTGCTGGGTGGGAATCAAGAAGTCTGTCTGTCACCACCCCTATTTATACATGTTTTGCCTGCCTGTATTCTGTACACCACCAAGTGCATGCCTAGTGCTCCAAGAGGTCAGAAGAGGGTATCACATCCCTTAGGATGGGAGCTACAGACAATTCTGAGCTGCCACTCGAGTGTTGGTAAACTGAACCTGGTTCTCTGGAAGAGCAACCAGTACTCTGAAACACTGAGCCATCTCTCCAACCTCCAAAAGCATTCTTAAAATTCTCAGGGAAGCCGGGCGGTGGTGGCGCACGCCTTTAATCCCAGCACTCGGGAGGCAGAGGCAGGCGGATCTCTGTGAGTTCGAGACCAGCCTGGTCTACAAGAGCTAGTTCCAGGACAGGCTCCAAAGCCACAGAGAAACCCTGTCTCGAAAAAACCAAAAAAAAAAAAAAAAAAATTCTCAGGGAATTCAAATAACCATATTAGTTAACATCTTAGTTAATGATGAAAAGTTAAGAAAAAATAGAATTTAAGAGGAATCAGTGTTTTTTCCTGAAGAGATAAAAAAGTGTAGGGTGAGCTGGTCACTAAAAGCTCAATGTATTCTTAAAGCCAGCAACAACAAGCAAATGTTTTGTGACAAACCATCTCTTCAAAGTTGTTAACCCAGGGCTGGAGAGATGGCTCAGTGATTAAGAGCACCACCTGCTCTTCCAAAGGTCCTGAGTTCAATTCCCAGTAACCACATGGTGGCTCACAACCATCTGTATTGAGATCTGGTGCCCTCTTCTGGCCTGCAGGCAGAGCACTGAGAATACTGTATACATAATAAATAAATCTTAAAAAAAAAAAAGTTGTTATCCCAGGCTACCTCAGCAGATTGTGCGCAGATAGGAACACGCTGCTGAGATATCTTTACTTGGACTAGGTAAAAACCCAATACAGTTTTTAAAGCTTAGCCTCCAACTGGCCAGTACATCGAAGGCCGTGTACGGGCTGAGCTTACCTGGTCTTGGTCCTCGAGGGGGGAACCCAGGTCGCTCTCGAGGTCGTTGTTCACGCACTCGTGGTGGCTGAGACTGAACTTCTGGTTTAGCGTCAACCCTTGGCTAAAATATAATGGAAAAATTATTAAAACTTTTATATTATAAAGAAATAACTTCTACTGGAGGAAAAGCCAACCAAAGCAACTATTATATTAGCAAGTCACTAGCAAGGATAATAATATTAAGTTTATGATGTTTTCACCTAATTTTCTATGTTTGAAAAATACTTTTAAAAAGCTATTCTGTACCAAGCTAGGACTGTAGGGTAGATCTTAATTTTGTCACAAGATTGTAGTAGAATTCACACTGAGCTGCCTTTGCACAAAACACTCTTTAAAATTCAAATTATACTCACAAGAAACAGCATAAGTTATAGCTACAGAAATCACAAAATGCAAGATGAGCAACTCCATATACATACATAAGACAAAGTTAAAAAGCTTTCTTATAAAGACAAGAATAAAGACACATAATTCCTCAATAAATATCTAGTTGCTACCTTCAGACATCAATGACATCTCCTAATCCCATCCCATAATCTTGAAACCAATATTTTAATAATTCGGACACATAACCCTTTAGCACGGTGGCAAGTGCCTATAATCCCAGCACTCAGTAGGATCTCAAGTTTGAAACCACCTTGAAACAGGAAGACCACATCTCAAAAATAAAAGCAATAAGAGCTTCCATATAACATCTCAAATAGTCAAAGAAGCCTTTTAGGAAGGACTGACCCTCCTAAATGGGGTGGGAAGTGACAGGACTGTCTTGTCAACTGCTGACTTAAATACGCTGAAATCTTGTAAATGATAAATACCATGCACACTTCAACACAAACCCTTTGCATTCTCAAACCCTGCAAGCTTTCTACTGCCCACGGATTTATGGCCCAAGCAAAACACAAAACTAATGAATGAATCCTCAAAGGACACCCCCAACTAAGAGCCAGCACTTTAACCACTGAGAAGGACCTTGATCTAAGCAGCACTCAACTTTTCATTAATTGGGATGTTATAATTTGCAAGTACTATGGTTCTTTCAAAACTGCCCATTTAGATAGCAGCTACTGTAACCCTACGATGTGTGTGTGTGTGTGTGTGTGTGTGTGTATAAACTATAACATTAGCAATTATTTAGAATTTACCTACTTCTTACAGCCTAGTTTTTTTCTATGTAAACTATTTTCCCACCAGAAGAGATCACACGTCCTGGAATCTACCTAGTAACAAAATTAATTTTACTGGATGTGCTAGCACATCTCAGCACTTAGGAGGCAGAGCCAAGGGAATTTCTGTGACTTCAAGGCCAGCCAGAGATCTATAACAAGAGGATTTAGTTCTCATTTTTGTTATGAAGTCAATCTAGCTATCTTGCTTTGTATGTGTGGGAGGGGGCAATCCTGGAGAGAACTGGGTTTTTAGCCTTGTTTTGTTCTTTTGTTTTTAATTACTTTTATGTGCCTTGGTATTCTGCCTACATGTCTTGCACATCTGTGTGAGGATGCCATATCCCCAGGAACCAGAGTTACAGACAGTTGTAACTGCCATGTGGGTGCTGGGACTTGAACCCCTGTCCTCTGGAAGAGCAGTCAGTGCTCTTAATCACTGAGCCATCTATCTCTTCAGCCCCAGTCCAGTTTGATCTTAAACCATTCTTCCCTCGCTGCTGGGATTGCAGACATGCACCACTGAAAGAACCAAGCATGGTGCTTGAACAGATGCTCAGCAATTCCTGGTTCAAAGTATTCTATACCTGACAATGAGGTTAACTCTGCTTAAGAGTTTACCAGTCCATAAACAACCTAAAATGTAGTGCCCAGAAAGGCGAATCTTAGGAAATATATGCTCACATCCACTAAGGGAGCCTTAAAGCAGAACTTAGTACAGTTTGCATATCAATCAGAATTGAAGAATATTCAAACTTTAGTGTCTTACTGGATATAATATATACACAATGTGTGCTGGGAATGATGGTACAGGCCTTTAATCCCAGCATCCAGGAAACAGAGGCAGGTGGAATCCTATGAATTCAAGGTCAGCCTGGGCCAATTTCGCCAGAGTTCCAGGTCAACTAGAGCTACATAGTGAGGCCCTATCTCAAAAAAAAAAGAAAGAGAAAGAGATAGAAAGAGAGAGAGAAAGAGAGAAAGAAAGAAAAAAGGGGGGTTAGGCAGTTAAACACTTGCTGCTTTCTCAGAGAACCGCTTCAGTTCCCAACACCCACATGGTTGCTAAAAGGCCTCTAGATTCCAGTTCTAGTGTCTGAGGCCCTATTTTGACCTCTATAGGCACTGCACATTTATGGTGCACATGTGTGCAGGCAAAAACCACCCGGACTGATAAAAATATATCTTTTCTGAAAAAATAGCAAATAATACCTTGTATTTAGAATTTTCAGGAAAAAAAAAAAAACAAGACAACTCAATCTAAGTATTATCAAAGAACTTGAGGATCTGCTCCAACCTCAATATATTTTAGAACATATTACCAAAATAGATTCTCAAAACAATTTAAACTTAAAGTAAGTTGAAAGGATTCCCATCTTTGGAGTGGTGGCACACGCCTTTAATCCCACCACTCAGGAAGCAGAGGCAGGCGGATCTCTTGTGAGTTTGAGGCCAGTCTGGTCTACAGAGCTAGATCCAGGATAGCTAGGGCTGTTGCAGAGAAACCCAGTCTCAAAAAACCAATGACAATGAAAGAAAGAAAGAAATTATTTCCCAGCTTATAAATAATTTGTACACTGATTTGGTAAATCTGTCTTGGAAGTAGACAGAACGCCAGTGCATGCAAAGCAGTTTAAAGAGCTAAGAATGGTCCCCCGCTAAGAAATAAATGCCAACTAAGCCAGCTATTGTGTTCTTGTAATTCTTCATGTCCAATGATTAAAACTAGCCATTCCTAGCAGATGAAATAGCTGATAGCCTACACTGTATTAGGACTTTCAAATTAACTTCATGATCTTACAGAAAATGAATGTCAAACAAAATATAAAAATGGTCAAATAAAAGTCAAAAAGGCACAGTCATACACAAGTCCTTCACTGAACACAAGCTATTTAGAAGAGCTAGTCCATTTCCAGCAAAACTGCCTTCCCAAGAACTCCACTGACTCAATGCCATCAATGCCCTAAAAGTAGACTTAACTTCCTTATACCAAATAATCTACTTAAAATATAAGAAAATGAATCTTTTCAAAAGTAACAAAAGAAGCTGAAGGTTACTAAACCCAGTGGAAATATCACAAATTTACACACAGCACAAAGACATGAGGAGTATTTTTAATTATGTATCTTGTGTGTGCCTGTATGGTGAGATGTGCACAAGCGATGCTGGAGGTACCAGGGCCCCTGGAGTTGTAAGCCACCCGGCGTGGACGCTAGGAACCTTAACTCAGGTCCTCCGAAAGAGCAATAATGTGCTCTTAACTACTGAGCAATCTTTCAAGCCCCTTAACGTTCAATTTTAAACATTTCTTATTGGAGTGGAAAATAAAAATAACTTCAAAATTAACTCCAATGTAAGCTACACAAAGAGTCTAGAATCTAGTAATTAAGACATACTTCAAATACATAGTACTCTTCTTTGGTGTAAATATAAAGACACATTACCCTCCAAAGTCCTAAGAAAAATGTACCCATGTAAAACCACATATGTAGTTGATGTGTACCTACATAAATTCAAAAGCCAGACTATATTTCAGCCGTCCAAACATGGGTGAGTTATGTGTGATCCTGACCTTCCTGTCTCTAAAATGTAGAGCTCTGTAAGTTCAAGGCCAGGCAGGGCTATACACAGTTGAGACCCTGTTCCACCCACCCCCTAAAAGAAAAGTGAATGTAACATGCTGAACACAAAATTGTTAGTGGAAGACACATGAAAGGAATATTATTATTTAACTAATAAAAATAAGTGTTGGGCTGTATCCATGGCGTAATAGTTAAGCCATGTTCTTCCAGGTGACCCAGGAGGTTCCATCCTCCGTGCCCACACTGCAGCTCACAACCCAAAAGAACCAACACCCTCTTCTGGCCTCCAAGGGCATTGCATGCACAAGGTAAAACACCCAGATACACAAAATACAGTCAGTTAAAAATAAACCAAGCGTCACCAAATCTCTGAAACAACAATTCAAAGACTCCAACTGGGAATCTGACAGAAAGCAAGAGTTTCAAGTCCCGAATCACTCGTCCCTTCTCCAGGTGGGTTTGAAAAGCACTAATCATTAAGGTGGAATTTTGGCTTGTGATCAAATTCAACCACATTTAAATATGTAACTAAAAAAAAAAATACAAAGGTATTTTGGTACCAAGTAGTCTATAGGTTACTGTGTGTAGAAACATCATGAGGACAAGATAATCACTGCTTTTAAAACCTCAATGTCTTAGTGTTAAAGCATCTAGAAAATGTATACAAAAACCATTTTCAATGTAAATTTTCTAGAAAAATGAAGCAACTCAAAATGTAGGGGAAAACTGGATCTTTACTATGCCAATAAACTTAATTCAAATTTAATTTAAACTTCTAGCAAGCATAAATAGTGTCTTACTTCCACAGTTTTGGAAAGCTCTGAAATGGTAAGATGACAAACAGACAAAAAGCAGAATACTGAAACGATCAGTTAAGGTGAACACTACAGTCATAAGTTGGTACAGGCTTCAATTAAATTGTGTGAACCACTTACAGACTGAGTTTAGGCAATGTAAATATACATATATAATATATACATGTGATATATATTATATATATACACACACAAATATTCTATTTCTTTAGAGCAATTATTTTTAAATGTCTTTCTATTTTGTGCCTTTCCAAATTTCTCACCTAAAATATTCTTGCTAAGATGTAAAATTTGTAAACGGAGTATTTTTCTAAAGAAGCCTTTAAAATGACAACTTATATTAATAAAACCAACTTAATCTGTATTGCACACACCCAAACCCCAAATACCACCTCTGTAAGATTAATAGAGATTTGGCATTTAAAGTGGGTGCACTGACATTTAATACATTCTTGTATGTTTAATCCATAGTTCTGGTTGACTCGCTTAAAAATGTATAAAAACTAAGCAATTGGCAAATGTAACAAGGATACAATCCAATGTGTTCACAGATCGTTACCTGTGAGACTGGTGCTTTAACATGGGGTGGAATTCCAGAGGAAGAAACAGTACCACTAGGAGGCAGGTTTTTACTGGTCACTGAAGCCCAGGAGAAAGCCTGCAGGAAATGCAACAGACCTAGACTACTAATCATGGAAAACCACCAACATTCCTACAGGGAAACTTCCAAATATATAATCTGTTTTCATTTCTAATCTGTTCCTTTATATTGATGGACTCCTAGAAGAAAGGCACACACACACATGCCAGTCTGTGTGCCAGCTCTCAACATCTCATTATGCAAGATACGACTGTTTTGTCTCAACTGCTAAATAAAACCACACCAAGTTCCTACATGAGTAAGTGGCAAACAAAACCACTATCAACTAAACATGCTGTAAAATCTGAACCAGATAGAACTTCTTTCCCCTTTGGGGGGAAGACAGGATGTGTGAGTGACAGTGTTGGGGAAGGGGAAGAATAGAAAAGAACAGAGGACTAGTTGGAAAGTTAACAGACACAAATTGAACAAGGACTCTTCTCCTATCTTCTCTCACTGCCCAAATATACTTTAACCTTCTGCTTCACAGAGATAGAGGTTTAACATGGTATACTATGGGTGTCACGCATCTCTACAAGAGAATTAGTATAGTAAGGAAACTGATCCCATTTAAATCACAAACAGGTATCTCTCACAGATCAACTTCAGCTGGGACATTGCATGACTCCTGGAGCATCAGAAAAGATAAGCAACTGAAAGCCTCATACATGGACTTGAGTAATTTCATGTAAGTCATTCAACACTGCATACAGACAAGAGTAATTTTATGATATAAATTTCATTCTTAGGAATATTTTTGGGGTGGAGAAAAACCATGAAGTCTCCCCAGAACAGAAACTCCAGCTTCTTTCACATACACAGAAGTGTAGCTTACTATATCAAATAGCAGAACCAAAATCATGCTTCATTAATGACACCAGGCATGAAAACGTGAAGCTGCATGTCTGAAAAGTTCCTCTGATCTCACCTTTGGTGGTTCTTGAGGGAGAGAAGCGGGCTCGGAGGGAGGAGGAGTGGTGGACTTCTCCTCTAGCTCTTCTAAGCTCTTCTCCTCCACTTGTGCTTTCAGCTCTTCAGTCTTTGTTTCAGATTCTGGCTCAGGTTCAGGTTCATGAGAGGATTCTTCTAAAGGCTCCTCTATGCCATTACTACAACAAAACATCCAGGTCACCAGGAGGTCCAGTGAGATAAAACTCCAAGCTAACAGCTGTCACCTGTTCTGTGTTCACGTACACGCGGTATAGGGCTGAGATCCAAGTCCCGTCTCATGTGCACATACTAGCAAAACTTCTCTACCACAAAGACCCACACCCAGTCATATCACAGCTTTCTGTCTGTTTTGGTTTTGTTGTTTTGTTTGTTGATTTCACCATGTTTCCTTGATTGGCCTCCAAACTCAGAGAGATCCATCTACTCTCTGCCTCCCTTGAGAGCTGAGATTAAAGGTGTGCACCATCAAATCCAGCCCCAATGTTTAAAAGTGGTATTATTTTGCATGTAAGGATGTTTTGCTTACATGTATATCTGTAAAGAAGGTGGCACAGAATCCCATGTCTGGGGTTACAGACTGCCGTGTGGGTGCTCTTACAGGCTGAGCCATCACTACAGCCACACCCCACCATTGTTACACCTAGATTACCCACAATGCTTATCTTAGTACCAACTATAAATCCCGTGCTTATGTTCTAATGAGTGTGAAGGGCAATGCATGACGGTTAGAGCACTTTAGGGAGTCACATATCTCCTCCAATATTAACTCAAGAATGAAACTTGGGACACCAGGGCTACAGGTGAGCACCTTTACTGGCTGAGCCACCTCTCTGCCCCTATACACCATGTTTCTCATAAAAACTAAGTTCAGTGTATTGTCCTAAACAGTTTTTACTATCTGTTATCAACCACATCTGATACAAACCAGTATCTTGATACATGTCATAAAAAAATCAAATATTGGCTTAAATATGCTGTTTTAACAAAAATGTATTTCCAGGGGCTGAGGCTGTAGTTTGGTGAACAAGGGCATAATTAACATGCATAAAGGTCGGGGGGTTTGATATCTAGCAACAAAGAAAAAGAAAAAAACATTAACTTCTAACAATAATCCTACAAGCACTAACTACAGTGCAGATCAGCGCAAATGCAGGCCTTGCAACTGCTGGCTAGCCTTACGTCACAGGATGGGCGTCATAGTAGGTGCTGTTAGCGTTCTCTTGCACAGGTTCAGGAGATGGCTGCCTTTCTTCTTGCTCCTCTTCTACTTCATCTTCTGATTCTGACAATACATAATGCACCACATCTTTGTGAGAGGCTCACACACTTACACACTACAGTATCTTTCAGTGTAAGCTTCAAAGTCAGCAAACTTACAAAGGCAGCCATTCACTGGAACATTCCCTGTTCCCCACAAGCGGGACAAACTTGATTACTATGATTTATTTTCACAAGATCTATTAGTAAAGAAAGGAAAAGCTTGCAAAGAAGCTAAAACCCATTGTTTCTGTTGTCATATCTATTTAAGAGTAGTAATAATGAGAAGAAGGAAAACAAACTGATATTTTTATCAGTGGAAGATCAATAAAACAGCTGCAGTACTGCCACAGCTGAGATAGGCAACAGACGGCAAGGGAAAATGAGTATGCTCTATGCCACTTAGTTCATTCTGATAGCTGCTCGTGTCTCCAGACTCTATAGTATAGTATGGAATCTATACAGACATGTCACCTATACACACACTTCCTAGGTTTGACTTTTACATAATTTCATGTACATACATATTCCCTTTAACAAGAACTAAAGGGGGGGGGGGAGTTGGATTCAGTTAAAATAAAAGTGACAAATTTCAAAAAGCTTCATACTTATAGATGAGTTAAGCTCACCTTCATCAAGTTCTGGCTCAGAATCACCAAATACTTCATCTTCATAACGAAACATATCATTGTGAACATAAAATTTATTTGGAACAGATCCCTATAGAAAAACAACATGCAATCTCAATTTTAGTACCACAGAAATAATATGGATTAATATAAGCAACCAAAGCTGAGTATGCTATGACGCTAACACAAAAGAAAACTAGAAAAAGTATCATCAAAGGAATACTGGATGAGTGTGGTGGCAAGCACATGTAACTCCACCATTAGGAGGACTGAGAAAGGAAGAGGATCGCAAGTTCCAGGTCCTAAACTACAGATTCTGTCAAATAAATAAATAAATAAATAAATAAATGAATGAATGAATGAATGAATGCAATACAAATAATACACACATATGAAAATATCAAAATAAAGCCCAGCACCATATATATATTCTAATGCTTAAAAATAAGGAAATAGTACAATTAAAAACTCTTCTCAAGCCGGGCGGTGGCGGCGCACGCCTTTAATCCCAGCACTTGGGAGGCAGAGGCAGGAGGATCTTTGTGAGTTCGAGACCAGCCTGGTCTACAAGAGCTAGTTCCAGGACAGGCTCCAAAACCACAAAGAAACCCTGTCTCGAAAAACAAAAAAAAAAAAACTCTTCTCAAAAAGAAAACAGCATCCATAAAGTTCTTCCATCTTTTCAAAACCCTCTGAAAATACAATTCAATATTTTTACAAACATGTAGGGTTTTTCCTTTGTCTTATGGTCCCAGGGACCAAATTCAGGGTTTTAAAAACAAAACCATGAGTCATATCACCCCAATCCTCTCTTCTGTATCTATCCTCCACTTACACACACATTTCAGCATCTAACTTTAAAGTACACATGTACATACAGTGTATAAACAAGCTGTAGTAACACACCTAATAGAAGCTCTCAAAGACAGCAGTGCGCAAACTGCAGAGATGGCTCAGTGGTCAAGAATAATGGCTGCTTTTGAAGACCAGGTTCAATTCCCAGCATGGTGGCTCCCAACATTATATAACTTCAGTTCCAGAGATCTGATACCCTTCCCAACTCTATGGCCATTAGGTACACATCCATACACATGCAGGTAAAACACTCAAACACGTAAGAAACAAAGGTGAAAGGACTGGAGAGATGGTCTGGCGGTTAAGGGTGCTAGCTCTATTCTTCTATTAACCTACGTGGCAACTGTCTATGTCAGTTCCAGGGTATGCAATGCCCTCTTCTGGCCTACAAGGGCACCAGGCATACACGTGGTGTACAAACAAAGCCAAAACACCCATACACATAAAAATAAGTAAAATTCAAAATATCACCTAATTTTTAAAATAGCAATAAGCGAATTCAAACCTGTAGGAACTCTTTAGTATTCCACAAACTATTAACACATAAATCATATAAATATAAACTAAGTGAAATGAACTTACTTCTGGAGCCAGAACAAAGGTTTGCATAAACTTCCTCTCTGGCTGTCCACTGTTAGACAGCAAGCCCATGACCTGTACAACTACACCATCACTCAGGGTTGCATGAGCATCCACATGACGAATTTTGGTATGACATTCGCTGAAGTTCAGAGACAACACTTTGTGGTGTATATCCTTTACAGGGAAAAGTGAAGAGAAGAACATGTGTGCTGCCACATTAACTACAATCACTATGTACACACAGCGCTTATTTCCTCAGGACCCAAAAAGCTTAAGGATTTGCCTGCTCTGCATTAATCTAGACAACTATGTATTACAATCAAACTGCCTGTCAACTACCATCTTTAAGACATCATCTCTACACAAGAAATTGGAATGCATCTTGATCCTGTGCATTGTAGTCTGGGTGTTAGGCAGCTAATTAGTCTCACAAACTGCTACCAACTGCCTTCTGACCTTACGCCTCATTTTACCTTACTATTGTTTTCCCAGAGCCAAATTTTTCCTGTTTCCTGCTAAAGCCCAAACCAAAGCCCCAGATTCTTCAAGACTGATCTTCCCATCAAGTTATGAAGCAAGTACTGTGCATATCTGGAGCATGAGAGAGATACTTCTCAACTCCTTCGCATATAAAATACAACACTCCACATTGTCCTTTTAAATACATCCAATCAATAATACATTTCTACTAAAACTAACTCTTTACAGCAAAGGGTCACACTAGAGAAACCCAGTGAGGAGTCCAGAAAAGCTACTTTTTAAAATCTGTCTCAATTCAAAGATACTTGAAAACAGATAATCTGTAACTTACATTTTGGCCATAAACTGCTTCCTGGGGCTTTCCACTGGCATCCACTCCACCATGAACATAGGAGGAATTCCTGCCATAGAACCTGCAAAACCATTGACAGACATGTCAAGGAAGGCATAGGGGCCACTAGAGTTCTGGTTCAACAGATAAAGGGGCTCTAACTCATCAACAATATATGGCTGCTGTAAGGATTAACCAAGTCAAGGCCCATAGAATCCTCAGAGCTTCTGTGTGACAGGGCAGATGCTCAGTTAGCTTGCCTCAAACTCACGCCAGTGAATAAACAAACGGCTGTCTGAGGAGAGTAAATATTAAAAACTTCACTCTTTTCTTTAGGTTTATTCATATGAGTATTTTTCCTAGATGTAGCATGCCACGTGCGCTGGTACCCTCTGAAGCCAGAAGGGAACAGAGGATCCCATGAGACTAGTTACAGATGGTTCTGAATGAAATGTGGGTGCTGGGAATCAGTCTCTAGCCAGCAACCCAAGACCAGCAGTGCTTTTCACAGCCAAGTCACCTTCCAACCCCTTATGCAAAGTTTTTAAAAATCTAAATTTTTATTAAAAGGAAAAGTGGTTAAATATGCTAGATATAATATGGAAGCCATACCACTTTACTTTGTGGATATTCATGTACACGTGTTTGTGTTGGAGATCAGAAGACACCTGTGAGAAGCCTCCTTCCACTTTTCTTACGGAATACAGGGCAAAAGTCTTTACCGGAAAAATTCCTTTACTCACTGTGCCATGTTGTTAGCCTGAAAGTTATACTAGTTGAAAACCTTGTTGGCTAGGTGGTGGTGGCACATGCCTTAAATAAATCCCAGCATCCAAAGGCAGATGTCTGAGGCTAGCCAGAAAGACAGAGACCTTACAGAAGTGGGCACGGCAGGGTGACTTCCAACCCCAGCTCTGGGGAATGAGGAAGAGGTACAGTGACCTGGTTCCAATTCATTCACACCCACATAGTGAAACCCTGTCTCAAAACAACAGACTACCGATATTCTGAAAGATCAACTCATATATAAAGGTCCTAATAATCCCATTCACTCCCAAATATCACTCGGTCTTAAAAAAACAAACAAACAAACAAACAAAAAAAACAAAAAAAACCACCTCTGTATTGAGGGAATTAAAATATTTTACATACCCTCATTTCAGTACAATGTTGAAAACTGGCTATGGGTAGCTTGTTTACTTATTTATCCTTATTTCTAATCTTACTTTTCAAGAAAGATGCTGAATTAGTTATTAGCTTCAGCTGTCAAATATGAAAAATGAGATAACCAAAGTACCTACATTAAAACCAGCATAAAATTAAATGGAAAAATAAAGAATTCACAGAAAGGGAACCCAGCAAAAGTGAGCACAATCCTCTCCCATACTGCCTAAGAGAGTATCACCATGTCAAGCAGTATAAACTGCCAAAGCTACCCTAAGACCTGCACAACAGATCGGCAGCAGTGACCGCAGGAGGTAACAACAGTGTATTATTTCAGCCCTGTCCTGCAGCATCGTAGGACTCATCTTTCAGCTGTCTCAATCACCTTTCAGCTTCACAAGTATGGCAGCCAAAAGAATGGGACTTGGCAAAAACTAGCTACACACTACACGAATTTAATTTTAACCTCTGGAAAAACAGCGAACAAGGTTACTAACAGTGTCTCACAAAACAATACTATTTTTCACATGGAAAGACAAACTTTCACAGGTATACAGTAGTTTTTCTCAACACTATGAGAACTTAAAAAGATAAATTTAAGTCACTCATTTATAATTGCCCACTGGAATCCATTAGTAAGCCAAGTCCCTCATTAGTATAATGAAACATGAAATACTGAGGGGGTATGTGTGTGTAAAATAATGTGCTATAACACTATGATACGATGTGCTTCTTGTTTGCAAAGACATTATCAGTAAAAGGTGGCCATGCCAAGAGAATATGAGGTGATGTCTAAATTTTACCTGTGTAAATACTCGGGAGCTTTATTCAGCAAAGTATAATACTGCCGCACAAACTCCCGCCCCACAAGCAGCGGACTGGGCTTCTCCATAACCATTTCTTTGCTGCACAATGTCAAATGCTGGGAGAGAAAACACAAGAAAACAGCTATTAAATCATCTTTGTAAAATGCCATGAAATAAATCTTCATAGACATACAAATGAGACTATACATTAACACCATTTAAGAAAAATTATTAACAGGCCAGGCGGTGGTGTGGTGCTTTAATCCCAGAACTTGGGAGGCAGAGGTAGGTTAATCTCTGTGAGTTCAAGGACAGCCAAGTGCTGCGGAGAAATCTGTCTTGAAAAACAACAGGTCAGAGATGGCTCAGTAGTTGTCTGCTCTAACAGAGGACCCAGGTTCAATTTCCAGCACCCACATTAAGGCACACGACCATCTAATCTAACTGCAGTTCCACAGGATCTGCTGGCCTCTTATGACCTCCTTGGGCACCAGGCACACATACGTGCACAGGCACACATTAAATAAAAATGAAAATCCTTTGTAAAGTGCAGTTTGTTACTTACTTTATACATGTAGCCCTCAGAATAATCTATGTAATCACCATGAAGGGGCAGTGGGCTGTAGATATGGCTCATGGTTAACAGGCGGTCTTCCACACGACTACAGTTCATTTCCAGCATCCGCATTAGGTGGCTCCTAACTGCCTCTAATTCCAGTTCCAGGGGATCTGAACCTTTAGCCTTGAAGGCATGCACGTAGATTCAAAATAAATCTTGGACTGGAGAGAATGCTCAGCAGCAAAAGCTCTTGTTGTTCTTGTGGAGGACGGACCCAGGCTCAGTTAGTTCCCAGCAGCCACATGGTAGCTCATAAACATATTCCAGAGGACCAAAATACCCTATTCTGACCTCCACAGGTACCAGCTACACACATGCTACACAGACAGACAAGCAGGTACAGGCGCCTGTGTGCGGACACGGACACACACACACACACACACACACACACACACACACTTTTTAAAGGGAAGTGGAGGAAGAAGGAGAGAGCCATTGAAATGGCTTTGGAGTTTGCCTGACCCGAGCTTGGCTCCCCAGGACCAACAAGGTAGAGAGAACTGACCCCCAGTTTGTCTCCTGACTTCCACTTTTTTTTTTATGATTTATTTATTACATATACAGTGTCTGTCTGCATGTATGTTTACAGGCCAGAAGAAGGTACCAGATCTCATTATAGATGGTTGTGAGCCACAATGTGGTTGCTGGGAATTGAACTCAGGACCTCTGAAAGAACAGTCAGTGTTCTTAACCTCTGAGCCATCTCTCCAGCCCCTGACTTTCACTTCTAAGCACAAACAGAGACCATCCCAAACACCACTTGTTTTTCAAAAGAAGTAGTAATATGGCTGATAGTAGCTCACTGGTAGAGTAGTACAGTAATTCCAAGAAATAGCCGCAGGTTCAATCCTAAGTACCAAAGATGTGTGTAGATCAACAGACAGAACACACACCCAAACACCCACACAAAGCCTCGAAAGGATTCTTGACTATTTTTATTTATGTGCATGGATGTGTGTATCCACAGCGACCAGAAGAGGGTGTCAGATACCCTGGAGCTTGGATTACAGGTGGCAGTGAACCACACTATGAAAGTGGCAAGGGAACTAAACTTGGAACCTCTGGAAAAGCAGAAAGCACTCCTGACTGCTATACTTGAAAGCACTAAAGGGGAAAAAACAAAACAAAACAACAACAAAAAAAAAATCAACCACACAGTGTATATCAGGCAAATAAAATACTATCTGAATTCCTATTTTAACAAATTTCAATGCAGGTTTTCTTTAAGCAACTAAATACTTTCATAGCCGAGCCAGCCCATAATCACCAGCTTGGACGTGCTGTTTCTCACAAATGGGGCAAAGAGGTGGGTTAAGTACGACTCTTACCGATTTCAGGATTGCACTCTGTTCTAACTAGCTGCTTCTTCCTTTGCAATTGTTCCTCTAGACACTTTTTGTTTCGTTTTTCGAGGCCAGGTTTCTCTGTGTAACAGCCTTGGCCATCCTGAACTCTATAGACCAGGCTGGCCTGGATCATGGAGCACTAGCCACCTCTGCTTGCTGAGTGCTGGGATTAAAGGTGTGCACTGCCCAAGTTTTAATAGTTTTAATACAGAAATGAATTTATAAACCCAGTTTAGTGGCTCAGGACTCAAACTGAGGCACTCAGAATAATCATGAGTTCAGGGACAGGAGAGATGGCTCAGTGGTTAAGAATAATCATGAGTTCAGGCCAGTCTGGACTAGAGTAGCCCTGTACTTTTTTTTTTTAAATATTTATTTGTTTATTATGTATACAATTCTGTCTGTATGAGTGTTTTGCTCACCATGTATGTCTGCATACCACATGCATGCCCGGTACCCATGAAGATCCAGGGTATGAGATTGCCCTGGAATTGGGGTTCTATGGACAATTGTGAGCCACCATGTGGATGCTAGTAATTGAACCCAGAAAATGCTCTTCGATTCTGAGCCATCACACTGAAGCTCTGTATCTTTTGTTCTAATACCCACACGGCAGCTCACAACTGTCAGAAATCCCAGTTCCAGGGGATACACATGCAGGCAAAATACTCATACACATAAAATAAATTAAAAATTATGTTATTAACTTTAATTGGGAGACTAGAAAATGATTGAAGCATGAATAAAGGCAGTGGCAACCACAAGTAACTCTCACAATTGGAAAGCTTCCTTCCCATCACTGTCACGATGGACCCAATTTTTTTTTCCTATACTATACTCTTTCAAAAGATGGGGAAGAAATATGGCTTATGCTGTCTAAATGTCACAAAATGTACAGTAACTTTGAAATTCTTAAAATTCAGGGGATCCAGGGCCCTCTTCTGGTCTCCAAGAACACTAGGCACACACACACACACATAAGGGTAAAAACATTCATACACACAATTTTATTTATTTATTTTTAAGGGAGGAGGGGGCTTTTTCAAAACAAGCTTTCTCTAATAGCCCTAGCTGTCCTGAAACTTACTCTGTAGACCAGGCTAGCCTCAAACTCAGACACCCACATGCCTCTGCCTTTTTTTTTTTTTTTTTTTTTAAGAAAAAAGCGGAAGTGGAGCACACACCTTTAATCCCAGCACTGAGGAGCCAGAGGCAGGTGGACCTCAGGGAATTCAAGGCCAGCCTGGACTACACAGCTAGAAGGGGCTTAGAAGGGAAAGGGGAGCCAAGGAAAAAATAGTTTTAGAGCGAAGATTAAAAGCATGGGAGTGAGTCAGGAATTTTAGCTAACTTGCCTACTGTGAGCCCTGCTGATAAGGATGGAAATATTCAACAATACTGATTTTTGCATAGAGATGAATGAGTCTAGTTAAGACTGGCCTTGAAAACTCACAGCAGGGGGCCGGAGAGTTGGCTCAGTGGTTAAGAGCACTGGCTGCTCTTCCATAGGCCATGAGTTCAATTCCCAGCAACCACATGTTGGCTCACAACCATCTGTAATGAGATCTGGTGCCCTCTTCTACTGTGTGAGCATACATGGAGGCAGAATGTTGTATACATAATAAATAAATCTTAAAAAAAAAAAAAACTCACAGCAACCCTTCTGCCCAGGTTAAATCCTGAGCTTAGGTAAAGCAGCATACCCAGCATAACATCACTAAACTAAGAACTACCCACTTTCAGTACCAACAGTAGCAAGAATGTATCTGTCCAACACAGTACTGTGTAGTGGCTAAAGTCTTCTTACACTAGAAATTACTCAGGAAAGGTAAATGGAGGAAGTTGAGATGGGAACAAATATGCTGAACAACATAGAAAAAAACTAATAAAGGACAAGAGAGGGTAGGGAGGGAAAGAAACTTTAAACTCAGGAGGCAGAGGCAACCAGATCTCTGTAAATGAAGGGCTGTCATGCAGTGAAACCCGGTCCTGGGGGAAAAGAACAGAAAGTCTGGAGAAATGGCTTGGTGTTAAGAACTCTCACTGGCTGTTCTATCCCAGCAACCCCATGGTTGCTGTTCACAACCATGCACAACTCTAGTTCCAGTGTATTTGATGTCCTCTTCTGCCCTCTGCAGGCACAATAAAAGAAAAGCTTTGGGGCTAGGAACTTACAGCATTATAAAATGAGACATTGAAAAGACTAGAATAAAATGTTAAATTAAATTACTGTTTCATGAATTAAAAAGGCAATGTAGGCCGGGCGATGGTGGCGCAC